>NC_056733.1:1306817455-1307117455 GCF_019279795.1 Protopterus annectens
AGGTAGGCATGTATAGGTTCATAGGTTCATAGGTAGATACTAGGCTATCTGCCCTAGGGCATTTAAAAGCCTAGCCAGAGTGTATTTGGCTACCGCCTCCCTATTAGATTAGCCTACTGTGCCTCTGTAAAGTAGGTCACAGAAGGTACCCTTTTAAGATTAGTTTACTGTGCCTCTGTCTAGCAGGGACACAGGAGAGATCCCAGGGGTGAATTTGCAATTTCCCATCCATGCTTCCAAATTTCGCTTGAAGAGGGTCAGCGAGGGGCTATGTCTAACATGAATTGGGATTCTATTCCAGAGTGAGGGGAGCCTCTGGGAAATGAATCTGTCCCTCCAGCATGTCCTGGAGGGTATGGCTCTCAACAATTTTATTTAAATGAGTTGCTAATTAAAGAGACACTGGAACAGTTTAGCATTTATAATTCTAAAAAAGAAAGCATAGGAGACACATGATAGAAGTTTTTAAGTACATCAGTAAATCTATAATCTAAGTGTGTGTCATCTTTCATAAAAGCAGTCCATCAAACAAAATATCAGGATTTAATGATACAAGGAGTATGGCTCAGGAAATTAAGACATTATCAAAAAATAACAATAAATTAAACAAACAAATTACTTTGTGAGTAAACTGAAAAAGAAAGTTGAATGAAAGTAAGATCAATGGTCAAGGATGGATAACACTGAGAGAAAGAATGAGGTCATGATGAAGAAAGTATTTTTACCAATCTTCAAATCAAATAGAACAGTGAAAACACTAGTATGGAAAAGGAATGGAACACTGATATAAGGACAGGCACCTTGTAAAGATATGTGAAGGCTGCCAGCCTAGCCAGATAGAATTTTGTAGATAATTCTGTCATTTGTAAATATTAATATAAGCCACAGGCATGTTCTCTTAAATGAAAGAAAATGGTGTTAGATGTTGAACTTCAAAAATGTAACCACATTGCACTCTGCTGGAGGAAAGCTGATAAGTCAAGCATTGTATAATTGTTTGATCTCAAAACTCAGAGCTGAGATGTCTGAATGAAGGAATTCTTGCTATTGTTTTGAGACCAGAGTTAATTGCTAGAATTTGCATGCATAATGTATTTTATCGCTGTAGTTTCCTGACCAGGTGCAAGATCAAAAGGGCTGCTAAACTCTGAGTTTCTGTTAGCCTGGGAACCAGAAAAAATGATGTAATCTGAAATTAGTCCACAGCACTGTGTTATCAACTTAAGGAGAGAGAGAGAGAGAGAGACTCAGAGCATTTTGCATTTGTCTTCAGAACATCCAACATCACCAGCATTGCCTTGCTCTATATGTAAGTTTATTTTAGAACTGTGTTTGCTCTTCGATATAGCTAGGAAATAGGAAGATTAGACTAGTTGTTTTCTGTATTGATGTCAGAACTTTTCTACTGTATGATGTTAAGCATTTATCTGTGATCTCTGAACTCTTGACTAGCACTGTGTAGTAAGAAGTATTGTCTTATGTTCTTATAATTTATTAAATATTTTTAAATCTTTTAACTGTGGCTGTTTTATGTAGAGATAATTTAAGCTCTAGAGTACATTGCATGTATATAGTAATACTCTCCAAGCCACTCCAATAGCTTTAGCCTTGGATCACACTTACTATTTGGATAATAATATTGCACAGTAATAATTGGACATCCTTTAGTAAGGGCCTTATTAGTAGCTGATATTAGTGGTTGGCAGCAGTGATTTCTACCTTATAGCCTGGCAGAGAAGGGGGCATAGCTGGAGAACCTGTCTCAGCCTTCCCCAGGAGTGTCTGTGTGTTTGTATGTAACTCATATCTCAAATTGTGTTTGTGTGTCAGCTACTTGGGCAGGGACATGAAGCATTGGTTGGACAGAGAGGGTGCTGGAGGTTTTAGCTTGACCACTAGGCTATCTGGACTCTACAGCTGTGCCAGCGGGGAGTCTAATTGGGGATCTGGAGAGAAAGGGATAAACCATCCCCAGACTGACTGTGATCTCTGTGTGCTCTTAAGGGAAATTTTACTTTACTGTGTGTGTGTATTTGTTATCTTTTCCAATGTGGACACCCCTCACTGGTGTTAGTGATGAGGATTGAGACTCCTTGATTACTGGGACAGTGCACAAGCATCACATATTAATTGTTTGGCAGTGGTGGGATATCCACACCACATATTAATTGGTCGGCATATACTAATTGGCTTGTAGCGGTGTGGATATTGAATTGCTGTAGCTTGTGTACAGTGATCTCTGAAGGTGTTTTTGTAATCTAAATCAGCCATGCAGTGAATACTCAGAGTTCAGATCACAATTGTTTTATTTCTTTTGTTAGCTTAGTTAGTCAGTGAGAGCAGGCAAGCATGTCAGCAGAGGAGTATGGAAAGCTGACAAGGAGATAGCTGACTGAGATGTGCCAGACTAAAGGACTGGTGCAGGGAAACCTGACTAAAGCAGGCATGATTGCAGTTTTGGTCACAGCTGCATCAGAAAACAGCAACCAGGAGGATGATCAGACTGGCCGTGGAGATGTGCAATACTCAGGGAATGGACAGCTTGACCTTTGTGCAGAGGACTTAAAAATCCATCTGGAGCTAAAGAGACATGAGTTGGAGGCCAGGCATTTGGAAATGGAAGCTGTGGAAAAGGAGTGGCAGAAGCAGCATGAAAAGGAGATGCTGACTCTTCGCCAGAGTCATGGAGGTAATGGGGAAGGGAGTAACTGGACCCCAGAAGCACAAAGGGTCAGTAAATTTCTTTTGCAGTTTACAGAGGGGGATTAATTTTGATGGTTTCATTCATATGTTTGAGAGGGTATTTAAACAGTATGATATTGACCAAAGGCTCCGGGTACAGTTCCTGACCCCCTTACTCCATGGTAAAGCTGTAACTATTTTGTCCAAAATGTCTGACATTGTCTGTTTTGATTATACTGCTGTTAAGAATTGCTTGTTAGAATTTTTTAAGCTAACATCTGAAACTTATAGGAAAAAGCTTTGTGAGCATAGACATAATGCAGATGAAAGTGTGTGTGAATATGTTGCTGAACTGAGCACTTATTCTCATTGGTGGGTGAGTGGATGTCAGGTCACAACTTTTGAAGGGCTGGCAGACCTTTTGGTGAGGGAACAAGCCCTTAGCACTTTGCTTGAGAACATGAAGATCTGGTTAGCTGATAAACAATGTGCTACTTCAGAAGAGTTGGGGAAGAAGGGAGACCTATACCTAGCAGGCAGGGCATACCTGCACAGGAAAGGGACCTCCTGTACTGCTCATGGGTCTAAAGGAACCCATGGTGGGGAGCCCAGACTGCACCAACAGAATCTGCTAGTAGCAGGGGAAGCCACTAGTCCAGGTACAGGTCCAGGACCTAGGGTTAAATGTTTTGAATGCAACCAATGGGGGATGTGGCATACAGATGTCCATGGAGACAAGGTGGGGAACAATATGTGAGAGAGCCAGTAAGTGGGAAAGGCAAAATGACAATAGTAGGTTGTCTTGAGACAACAGGAGTACCGACCTACCATCCTGCAGATATCCTGATAGGGAAGGATTTTGATGAGGCAGTACTATGTTTTAATGCAGTTATATGCAGTCAGGCTTTGAGACAAGCATGTGGTTCTGGTAGCTTGGGGGAGACCCAGACAGACCGCATACTTGCAGCCAGGACTGGTGATGTGGTTACTTCAGGAGGAAGCTACGCTGTAACAGTGACACTGAAGGTGAGCCACAGCTGCTTGTGGGTACTGATGTTCCCTTGGGCAGAGTGACTACAAGGGTAGAGGTGAGTAGTAGTACCCAGGCTGACAGTGACACACCGCTGTCAGAGGATGCCAGACTTCCTGTGGAATGGGAGCTGGAAAAAGTTACAAAGAGAGAGTTGAGACAGGCTCAGCTCTCAGACCCTACATTGCAAGGCCTAAGGCAGGTAGCTAATAAGGCACCTGATTCTCAAGGGAAGGGGGGATCTGTATACTGGGACAAAGGGTGACTGTATAGAGGGTGGACTCCTGAGGGAAGGCTAGAAGGTGAGAGGATACAGCAGTTGGTAGTGCCTAGGGCCTACCATCTGGCTCTTATAGCCATAGCCCATGATATTCCCTTTGCAGGTCATATGAGCATAAAATGTACAAAGTGATGTATTATGCAGAACTTCTACTGGCCTGGAATTTCCAGACATGTAACAGGGTACTGCAGGACCTGTGAGCAGTTCCAAAAGGTAGAAAAGTCAGGAGAAAAGGTGAGAGCTCCTGTGATGCCTTTGCCTGTGACCAAGGAGCCATTTCAGAGGGGAACTATGGATATTGTGGGGCTTCTGAGAACCCCAAGTTCCACAGAGAAAAAGTATATTCTAGTGGTAGTAGATTATGCTACAAGATAGCCTGAGGCAGTGGCTTTGTAATCTATTGAGGCAGAAAGGGTGGCAAATGCTTTGTTAGAGATTTTCAGCAGGCTAAGTTTTCCAAAAGAAATACTGACTGACAGAGGTGCCAATTTCATGTCAGACCTGCTGGCTTGTCTGTGGAAGTACTGTAGGATGAAGTACCCGAAGACCAACCCCTGCCATCCCCAGACTAATGGTCTTGTTGAGAGGTTAAACTCTACAATCAAGTCCATGCTATGGGCATTTGCAGATCAGTCTAAGAGGGAGTGGGACAAATATTTGCCCCATCTGTTGCTTGTTTACAGAGAGGTTCCACAGGAATCCACAAGTGTTTCACCCTTTGAGTTGTATGGGCATAGGGTGAGGGGCCTCTAGATTTAATTCGTGATGAGTGGGAAGGTGAGTGTGAACCTCACAGGGAGTCTATTGTGGCATATGTACTAAACCTCAGGACAAGGCTTAGGGAACTCATGGGCTTGGTCCAAGAGAATCTGGCAGAAGCCCAACAACAGAAAAAGGTATGGTATGACAGGAATGCTCGAGCTAGAGAGTATGCTGTAAGGCAGCAGGTAATGGTTCTCATTCCTGTCAGATACAACAAGCTGCAAGCAGCTTGGGAGGGACCTTACAAGGTGGTAAGGAAGGTAAGTGATGTTAACTACATGGTAGAACTGCTAGGCAGGAGGCAGCAGCACAAATTGTACCATGTTAACATGATGAAACCTTACCATGATAGGGAGGCCCTTTTGCTGAGTATTTGCAGTGGGTTACAGGAGGAGTCTGAGGGAGATCTGGTGACTGATCTTCTCAGTGAGGCTCGGACTGACACCTCAGTGGAAGGGGTAGCAATGTCTCAGCAGTTATCTCCAACCCAGGTTCGAGAAATCTGAGCAGTGTTAGAGGAGTTTGGGGATGTGTTTACTGGGAAACCAGGGTGCACCCTCCTGGTGCAGCACCAGGTGGATACAGGACCCCAAAGGCCTATTAGGCAAGCCCCTTATAGGGTACCTGAGAGAGTCAAACAGACTTTGAGGGAGGAGATACAGGCGATATTGGAACTAGGGGTAATTCAAGAGTCCAACAGTCCCAGGGACTCCCCAGTGGTGCTGGTGCCAAAGAAGGATGGCTGCATCAGGTTCTGTGTGGACTACAGGAAATTAAATAGTCAGAGATGCTTACCATGCCTAGAACAGATGAGGCCCTAGATCAGCTGGGTGGGCTACATACCCTACCACCATTGATCTTACCAAAGGTTACTGGCAGGTGCCCTTGGTTCCCAGTGCTAGAGAGAGGTCAGACTTTGTGACTCCTCTTGGCTTACATCAGTTCACAAAGATGCCGTTGGGATGAAAAATGCCCCATTGACTTTCCAGAGCTTGGTAGATCATATCCTAGCAGGAGCAGGAGGGTTTGCCCTTGCTTAACTAGATGATATTGCCATCTACAGCCATTTCTGGCAAGAGCACCTTCAGCATGTCAGGGAGGTGCTGGGCAGACTACAGAGGGCAGGATTAACCATTAAGCCTAGCAAATGTCAGATGGGTATGGCAGAAGTCTCCTACCTGGTTCATAGAGTGGGGAGTGGTAGATCAGGCCAGAACCTGCCAAAGTAGAACCATTCAGGCATGGCCTGTACCTGTTACCAAAAAGCAGGTGAGGGCATTCCTAGGGACAGCAGGGTACTACAGAAAGTTCGTCCCCAGTTATAGTACCAAAGCTGCTTCCCGCACAGACCTGACAAGGAAGAACAGGCCAGATAAGGTAGCATGGACCACAGCATGTGAGCAGGCATTTCAGAAGCTTGGAGCCTAGGGTTGCAAGATTATGATATGTCAGTGCAGCACCACAGTGGGAGTAGCAATGCCAATGCAGATGAGCTCTCAAGACAGGGAATGGGGTAAGGTATACTCAGATAGGCCTAATCCTCTCAAGCAACATTTTTCGAGGGTCACTTGAAAAACTACCTTGAGTTGTCTGGGGGAGGGAGAGATATGTGAAGATATGTAAAGGCTACCAGCCTAGCCAGATAGAATTTTGTAGATAATTCTGTCATTTGTAAATATTAATATAAGCCACAGGCTTGTTCTCTTAAATGGAAGAAAATGGTATTAAATGTTGCACTTCAAAAATTTAACCACATTGCACTCTGCTGGAGGAAAGCTGATAAGTCAAGCATTGTATAATTGTTTGATCTCAAAACTCAAAGCCGAGATGTCTGAATGAAGGAATTCTTTCTATTGTTTTGAGACCAGAGTTAATTGCTAGAATTTGCATGTACAATGTCTTTTATTGCTGTTGCTTCCTGACCAAGTGCAAGATCAAGAGGGCTGCTAAACTCTGAGTTTCTGTTATCTGGAAACTAGAGAAAAAATGATGTAATCTGAAATGAGTCTGTAGTACTGTGTTATCAGTTTAAGGATGGAGAGAGAGAGAGAGAGAGACTCAGAGCATTTTGCATTTGTCTTCAGAACATCCAACATCACCAGCACTGCCTTGCTCTGTATGTAAGTTTATTTTACAACTGTGTTTGCTCTTATATATAGCTAGGAAATAGGAAGATTAGCCTAGTTGTTTTCTGTATTGATTTCAGAACTTTTTTACTGTATTATTTTAAGCTTTTCTCTGTAATCTCTGAACTCTTGACTAGCACTGTGTAGTAAGAAGTTTTGTCTTGTGTTCTTATTATTTATTATTAAACATTTTCAAACCTTTCAACTGTGTTTGTTTTATGTAGAGATAATTTAAGCTCTTGAGTACATTGCATCTGTATAGTGATACTGTCCAAGCCACTCCAATAGTTTTAGCCCTGGGTCACACTTACTATTTGGATAATAATACTGCACAGTAATAATTGGACACCCTTTAGTAAGGGCCTTATTAGTAGCTGATATTAGAGGTTGGTGGCAGTGATTTCTACCGTATAGCCTGGCAGAGAAAGAGGCATAGCGGAAAACCTGTGCTAGCCTTCCCCAGGAGTGTCTGTGTGTTTGTATATAACTCATATCTTAAAGTGTGTTTGTGTGTCAGCTACTTGGGCAGGGACATGAAGCATTGGTTGGACAGAGAGAGTGCTGGAGGTTTTAGCTTGACCACTAGGCTGAGATGTGGACTCTATAGCTGTGCCAGTGGGGAGTCTTATTGGGGATCTGGAGAGAAAGGGAGAAACCAGGCCCAGACTGACTGTGATCTCTGTGTGCTCTTAAGGGAAATGGTACTTTACTGTGTTTGTATTTATTTTTCTTCCCAGTGTGGACACCCCTCAGACACCCCTCACTAGTGTTAGTGGTGAGGATTGAGGCCCCTTGATTACTGGGCCAGTGCACGGGTGTCACACACCTCATACTGACATTTTTTTCTTAGGATCTAAGTAAGGAAATGAAAGGTCTAAGGAAGACAAGTTGCAAGGTCTGTTGGGCTTCCTTGAATATCTAACAGATATACTGGCAGAGGCCATTACAAATCTTTTGATCATGTCACTGAGTGTCAAAGATGTGCCCCACAACTGCAGAAAATCATTGGCAATTCCACTACATCAGGAAGGTAGCAAGAAAGAACCCACAGAAGAAGAACTACAAACCATTAAATCTTACTTTTGCAGAGACACTAATAATAGAGAAAGACTTGCAAGATACTTAAAGGAAAATAGAATAAAAGGTGAAGACCATTGTGACTTCACATCTAGGTGAGTGGCTCCCTAATGAATGTCTAACTCAAAATGTTAGAATTACTCAATTTTGAACCACAGTCAAGATAAAGGAAACACAAACAAAAACATTTTTGCAGACCCATTAACCCCATCCCCTGTTACTTATATTTACCAACTCTGAGACCTCACTATCTAAGAGAAAAGAAAAGTTTTCATAATACGACAACTGTGATATTCATTGTGAAAGCCCTAGTATTACACTGTAATGATTTACAAGCTGAGTGCCAGTCACTAGTTTAGTGCTGATGAGCCTAGTGCCCCTAGGGGGATTATGTTAAAGAAGCAATTCCTAATATTTTAGCTAGGTGACCTGATATATGGACAGATGGGTGGCTAATAAGGGATATGCTAAATGTAATATTTTTAGACTTGATCAGTTAAGTTTTCCACTGTTCAGAGGGCTGGGTCAAGTGACTCAAATACTGATGGTTTGGAAGAATGCAAAAGGGATATCTGTTATAATTCTGAGGTCTATAACTGTAATCCTTGTAACCAAAAGACTTATTCTGAGAATGCTGAATGTTTGCTAAGTCTGGCTTGCAGTACTTCAGACTGCCCCCCAGACTCCAATGTACAACCCTTATGTAAAAATGCTTTAACTGTGGTTAGAGACCATAGTTGAATTTCATGTTACAAAGTATCAAGTCTTGAAATTTGGAGTCTCACATGTGATAGAAAGTCATGCAAAAAGCAGTGGCAACAGGGGTGTTGTCAAATGAAAGGGAAGTAATAAACAATATACCTCAAAGGTCAGTACTAACGCTAGCCATGTAACATTTTTGTATCAGATAAAACAGTGGAAATCAATGCCATCAAGTATAATGTGTTACTCTCCACAAGTGACACTTTTTTGGGTGGTGTGTATAAGCTAGTGGGAGTTAAATTAGGAAACATAGGATAGGAAATGGACCTGTGGGAATTAAGTCATTACTAAAGTTACCCACCAATAGGAGTTCAAGAATCCAGTGGCCTTGACCACATAGATGCAACAGTGCATATTACTAGTGTAAACTCATGGGAAAGAAAGGTGATCCCATCATTCTATAAGAACTAGGTGATCGCACATCTGAAACATGACTTGCTATTAAGCAGCCACACAATGGAAGAAAGATAAGAAAGGGTGAGAGAGAGAGAGAGAGAGAGAGCAAAAATGTAACTACCAGAAAAAGTAGTTGGACTGTAGGTATGCTCAACAAAGTATGGAGGGGATATGATATGCACAGATAGGATTATGATATGATATGAAAAAGAAGTAGAGTTGAAAGAGAAGGAGCAATGAGGATGAAGACCCCATACTGTAACAGGGTGAATGAAGCAAATTTGAGCATGGATACAGAATTTCTGGCTAACATATAGTAACAGGAAAAATAAACTGCCAGAGGAACTGCTTGAGTGAAAAAAATGCTTAAGGACTTAAAAAGGCATGTGCAAGATGGAAGATGAAGAAAAACTGGTGGCAAGTGAGTTTTCAAGGAAATAACAGTAGTAAAGTGATGAACATGGTAGGCTTATTTCACACCACAAGTTCCAGGCCAGATGAATTCACTCAATTTAGTACTCAGACTGATTAATTAAAATAAAAAAAAAAAATAACTTCTGCTGTAAAATTTAACAGCAAAACTTCAAACTCTTAAACCATTAAGAGCAAGTCTTAAACAAAGCAAGCAAACTTGCCCTTAATGGTGTAAGAGTTTTTTGCTGTTAACTTTTACTGCAGAAGTTATTTTTTTATTTTAATAAATCAGTCTGTGTACTAAACCGAGTGAATTCATCTGGCCTGGAACTTGTGGTGTGAGGTTTGGTTTGTTCTATAGTGTGGTGCTTTATTTATGGTAGGCTTATTGTTTATTTGCTGCCCATTCATATGACCATATACTGGTGAGATAATAGGACCAGACAAAGCAATGCTTATGACAGGTGGGAGAAAAGAAATAAACTCCTAGTTAAGAAAGATCATGTGCTTATCTAGTAGACAGGGAGAAGCAGACATATTAATTTGATATATATATATATATATATATATATATATATATATATATATATATATATATATATATAGATCTAGGACTTTTGATCGAAAGTTCAAAAGCCCGAATCCATTACCACCGAAAATACTTTAACGAAAGCGCTTTCATCGAAAAAGTGTTTTTGTTAAAGTATGTTAAAAAAAAAAACACAAAATCTACTTGAATGCAGGGCAAGCCCCTGCACTAATTCGAGGGGCTGCACCCCCCACACCCCCTACTTTAATATTTTCATTCCGAGGTCGCACTACAGTGGGGAAAAGGGAATTTTCCTTTACTGCACCATAGTATGACCGGAACTACAAGCATACTTATGCGAAAGTGCTGCTTCGGTGAACAGCACTTTCGCGCATGTATGCTCACCAAATTGGGATTCGGTGCAAGATGCAGTCGAGCATCTGTAGTATATATATATATATATAGAGATATATATATATATATATATATATATATATATATATATATATATATATTATTGGACTGAGATAAAAGACACAGTGGACATATTACAATGGGTTATACAAAGTTTGCTTCACTTTTTATTTTCTGCAGCAAGCCTATTACTTCACTAGCCAAAGAAATAGCAAGTTAACATTTTTCACAGAATGAAACATACCTTTACATGTTTTTAACTCTGCAAGTGAAACCCTGATTTCATCCATCTGCTGTAAGCTACTTGTCAAGATTAATGAGAACATGTTTATTTTATCCTTTGATGTGCTCTTAAATATCATAGAAAGAATGAAGCATTGCATTTTATCCTTTGCTGTGCTCTTAAATATCATAGAAGGAAGGAAGCATTACATTTTATATCCCTGATCTATTGTCCATGTCAGTTCTATTTCTGCACTGCCTGCAAAGGGCAAGAGTGCTCTGTCAGTGTAAAGCTCAGAAATGCTATTGTGTCTTGTTTATGCAGAAACCAGTTAATACATTAACACATGCCAATGGCAAAAAAGAAAATTTTTTGTAACTCATTTTTGGCAGCAATATTTGTATGAAGGCATGCATTTAACAGAGCAGACAGAAATTATGTGTTCCACTTCAGAATGTGAAACAAAATATTTAAAACAATATAAGATAAAATCAAGTTATTCATCCTGCTAAAAAGCTTAACAGTTGTATGATTATTTAACTATTTTACAACTCTGTTAACAAAAATGATCAGATTATTATCATCTGTCTTAAATCTCAGAAAACAACTCTGCTATCAGCATGTTCCCTCTCCTCCCCCAGAAAGCACAAACTGTGTTTCCTGTATCCTAATAAAAAAACAGTGGTCTAAGTGCTCTGACTGAACTTGGCAATTCATAAGTACTCAAGTGCACCGGTCATGACAGAGTTCTAAACAGGACATCGATTTCTGATTAAGGACAATGTAAATGTCATTGCACATGAGTTAAAGGAAAGAAAGTGGATATAGGACATGAGTCAGAGTTGAGCAAAAAGGGCCAGGATGTGAGTGGTTGGAAAATGTGAGTATCTCAGTAGGTGGAAGAATGAATGGAATGCAAATATTCAATTACTTGGAAACTTGGAAAGGTTTTGTAAATATTTATGGTTATTTTATAGAATGCCTTACTGTGGCTGGCTAAAAATGTTTTAAATTTTAAACACGCAGCTCTATAGGGTATGTGTGTGTGTGCACATGTGCGTGTGCGTGTATGTGTATGTATATATATATATATATATATATATATATATATATATATATATATATATATATACACACACACACACACACACACACAAACACATGGTTGCAGGTCATTTGTGTGAATGCATATATGGGTGAAGGGTTTAGTGGCACTCACAAATGAGCAAATGGATCAGGGTGATTGGTGATAAGTGTGAATGACAATAAATCAGAATTGCATTTCTTAATGTGGGTTTAGCTGCTTTGTGGGGTTATATTTACAAGGTGGTTGTTGTATGGTAAAGTTTGTTTTTTGGGTGGGTTTTTTTCTGGTTATTCTGGTGGTTTTATGTTTGGTGATGTTTGCCAGTACAGGTTTTAATGTCTATTGTCAGTAATTCCCCTTAACAAGTGGGTTTCTCACTACTCTGAGGTGGTGTGTTTGGGGAGTTGGAACACTTAAGTTTTGTAGGGTGGCTTTGTCCTCTGCAAAAATACTTTATTTGTAGTATTTTGACAGGTCTGATGTTTTTTTTTTACTTTGGACAAATTGTCATTTGGTTTAGTTTTATATTATCTTGGTGTTTTGCTCTTGTAGTTTATTGTTTCCTTGTTTCCTAATATACGTGTGTGTGTGTGTGTGTGTGTGTGTGTGTGTGTGTGTGTGTATATATATAAAACAAAGGGTAAAACTTCACACAGATGAACCATTCATTAAAGAACTGCAGCAATAAGCCAGCCAAGCTAGAGTTTTCAGTGTATGATAACTTAAAAATGCTGTAATGGAGGCATATGGGATATATGTATATGACCCCTTAAGGACATCATGTTTCAGCTAAGTGGTGTCTGAATGTCTAAGACTTTTTCACTTTTTAAGTCTTAATGATTAATGATTTGTATATATATTAAATATATACAAAATAAAAACAAAAAGGTGTAAGGTGCACCAATACACCTCACAGTGGTATAACCAGTGCTTTTATATGGCACAAAAAACAGGTCACTGAAGGCTGATGATTCAGGTGGCACATTATTTTTTGCTTTTCTGTGTCTAGAAGAGTGAACACTGTTTTCTGAAAGATAACTTTGGAAAATGCATACAATTGTGACACTTTGGAAAAATCCCACTCTACTTAGCAAATATCACTTGGTAATGGATTAACATTAAAAAATAGAATAAAACCATTGTTGTTTCAGCCATTATGAAGTTGGCATAAACACACTGAATGAAAACAAATGTTCCTTCACCAAGCTATGTTAAATATGCAAACATCTTATCAGCTATCATATCATTTTATATTTCAGTCGGATGTTTCTGGCAGTATCTTTATGAGATAAAACTGTGCTGCCTAATCTCTTGAATTTGTGTAGTTTCAAAGATTTATCAATGCTCCTGATGCATTGATTTTGTTTTGTTCAATCTTCAGCTTTAGTGATTTGATTCGGACTGATTTATACTTACCTAATTTTGGAAAGTTTGTGCATTTGCACTAAAAGAATTGCTATGCTTCCCTGGTTTTTGTATTTGGAGCATTACAACTGTCTCTCGTCTCCAGCGATGAGTGGTTAACTGTTAAACACTTGAGTCAGTAGCCTTATAATACATATTCTTTTAAAACATCATCCTCAGTAATCGGGTTACTACTAAGATATATAATTCCTGTGTTCTTATTGTCTAGCTTTGATCCCTCAGTTTATGCTCCCTGGTTAAAAATGAATAAATATCTATAGATTTTCCCCCCAAGCACCTTTCACAGGGTGCATACTAAAATTTTGAGGACTGTAACCACGAATCCTCAACTACAAGTGCAAATAATGGAACCCAGGATTCAGCAAGCTCTGCATGGTGTGCAGGAATAGTGCAAGAGCTGCTGCACGCAATATGGCCAATGAGCAATACAGGAATGAGCTCCCAGGATGTGCACAAGCACTCCAACACTATTCCTGTACTGACACAGCTCCTGTATGCTAATTACCCCATTTACAGGTGAAAACTATGAACATGAGGTGAATTAGCGATCCAGGAAGCATGCAGGCATCTGTGCAGGAATAGTGTAACCTGCAGAAATGCATTTGGTTACTAACCGAATACATTTCTGCAAATTACAAAATGGAGGCATGACAGCTCCAAAGAAAGCATGTATTCAATGTAGAAGGCATGCCAATGGCCAAATATATGGTCATTGGCATGGTAAATAGTTGCAAAATTATAAAAAATAACTTTTATTTTTTTGGCCGATTTCGGCTGTTTAAGAGTAGGGCAGCGGTGCGCAAACGGGATTGGCCTGAAAATAAAATAAAAAAAGCTGGAAATAAGCTTTTAAACCAAAATCAGCATTCTGCCATTATAGTTAGTGGCATGCAGAAGACAACAATACCACTGAATAGTGGTTGCTAAGGGGGAAGGCTGACTGTCAGTCTTGTAACCATGCATTAGCAGTCAGTTTTATGCAAATCAGGGGATTGATACTGAATCATAGATTTCCCCTCAGTGTTAGCTAGCACCCAACTGTGTCAGTGCAGTAACAACATAGTGCAAGCCTAAGAGATAGCTGATTTCATAAGGGGGAGTGTCATGCATGCTTTAAGCTTTTTGGAGCTCTGTGGCCCTTGATTGCACTTATCTAAGCACAGCTAAGGAAGGGTGTGCATCTGATGCTGCCTAGCAGTGTTTACATTGCCTAAATGGGTGTGCGTGATGCACACCGGGTTTTAAACCAAAAAAAAAACAGGAAATAACAGCTCTTTTCACATCTGAGCACTGGGTATGCGCGGTGCGTCTCGGGGCTTAAACAGGAAGGCAATGGGAAGGGAAAACAGTAGTAGGAAGGCAATCAAGGAGACCTAGCATATCTGGCAGGTGAAATGTATCAGAATCAGCCAATTACACAGGCAGTAGCCCAGCCCAGCACACTACTATAAACTATGCAAACACCTTTCACTCTGTTTTTTCCCACAAACTTTACACCACTGGTGTACACAGAAGGGGACATTTTACCAGACAAAACTAACAAAATTATAGTGGCTGCTGTTGCTCTCATACATCGATATGTGGAAGAGGATGAGGGTGGTGAGGATGAGAATGCTAATGACCAACCTACAGTGAGGAGAAGAAGAAGAGTGTACAGACCCAGGGTAACCTACCAGGGGCTACATGAGCTGGAGATAGTGGAGCGTTATAGGGTGGACAGGGACATCCTACAGCAAATTGTTGAGTCGTGCTGGCCACGCCTCACACACAGAAACAACAGAGGGGAACCCATCCCAGTGGATACCAAGGTATGTGTAGGCTTAAGAATACTAGTCACAGGTACCTTCCAAAGTCCAACTGGGGATATCATGGGGATCTCACAGGCATCAGCATCCAGGGTACTCCACCCATTCCTGGATGACATGTCAGCACATGCCAGTGAGCACATATATTTCATCAACACCCATGAGGCGTTGACCAGCAATATACGTCTCTTTCACCAAATAGCAGAATACCCTGAGGTAGCGGGTGCTATAGACTGCATGCACATACACATCAAAGCACACCTGGTGAGCAGGGTAGGGTCTACATAAACCAAAAGGGCTTTCCCTCCATCAGCTGCCAGGTCGTGTGTGATGCCCAGGGAATTATAATGAATGCGTGTGCTGGCAGACCTGGAAGCTATCACGACTCCCACATCTGGCATATGACACAGTCAGCTGTACCAGAGATTTGCCTGTGGGGACATCCCATATGGCCACCTAGTGGGGGATGCCGGTTGCTCACTGGAGCCATGGCTGATGACACCCATCAGAAATGCACACACACCCAAACAAGAACTCCATAATGAGGCACACACACAAATGAGAATCATAATAGAGCATGTGTTTGGGATGCTCAAGTCACGGTTCCGGTGCCTGGACATATCCGGTGGAGCCTTGCAGTATTCTCCAGCTACATGTACACAAATTGTCATTGTATGTGCCATACTACACAATATGATCCTGCAGAAACAGCTGCAGCAGGAACAGCATGGGGCAGGACCACACAGCCACCCACCATTACCAAGGCCAGCACAGGCACAGAGTGACTCGGAGGAGGAACAACCTGAGCCTGCCCATGTAGGCAAAATGAGGTGTGCCCAGTATGCCCAGACTTTGGCAAAGAGGCAACACATAGCACATACACTGACATGGTAGGAACCCAGGGAATGACACCTCCCTCTGACTCGCATATACAGTGAAAGGGATGCCAAACATAACATTACCTGTGCTTTACCATGTATAGGGAGTGTACTATGTGCATCTGACATAGTCAGCCCTCCAGCACCATCCTCTATACTGGCACAGCCACAAGTAACTCACTCTTCCTATCAATTACTGAATGGAGTAGTATGTATGTGAGCATACAAGGGAATCGGGTGGTTGAATGGGATGGCAGCAGATAGTGGACACCTATATGAGCAGCATGTAATCCATAACAAATACTGGTGTCAGCAAAGTAGGCAGTATGAGACAAGGTGACAAATCCCACTGCAGTACATGTGGTGGCCCAAATGTGTGTCCATAGGACACACACATGCATGTCAGTGAGGTTCACATACCCAGCAACAGCCTCAGCCAGCAGGACAGGTGTAGATGAACATAAAGAAAGGCTGTGTTAAGGCCTCCAATTAATGGCAATGGATAACAGCCCCCCTCCAGACCTACACAGACAGACTAGCACAGGTCAAGCAGTTGTATGTTAGTTTTTCAGGGTATGAAGTCTGAAACTGAAATGTAGGTCAATAAAACCTAAGATCTGTACTCTACTGAAATAGGTTCATAAATTCATAGATAGGTACTAGGCTATCGGACCTGGGGCCTATACAAGCCCAACCAAAAAGGTACCCTGGCTTTTGCCACCCAAGAAAATTATTTTCCTGTGCAGCTGTTGAGCAGAGCCACAGAGGTGATCCCCGGGGTGAATTTCCTATTTCCCATCCAATCATCAAGATTTTTCTTGAAGAGTGTTAATGAGATTTGTTTGATATAGATATGTAGTTTTTTCCAGAGTATGGGAAGTCTCTGGGGCAGGAATATATCCCTCCGGCATGTTCTGTTTATTGTGGTGACAAGGTTTAGGTCCCTATAGCATGTAGCTCGGAGGGACTGTGATTTCTTTAAGTGGTGCATGTCCAACAGACCTGGGTGTGACATAGCTTTGTATGTTAGGCAGAGATCACCTCTGAGTAGGCGATATGCGACAGAGTAAAGCTGGAGTTTTTTGAGACGGTCTGCATAGGGCATCTGTTTGAGGCCAGTAATCCTCCTTGTGAGGTATTTCTGTGGCCTTTCCAGTTGTTGTAGATGTTTTGTGAGGTACATACCAAAAGGGGCATTGTACTCTATAATGGGTCTAATGAGTGATGTGTAGAGGGGAACAATGACCTCTTTTTTTCTGGATGAGAAACCTTTTGTGATGAGGTGTGCCACGTAGAAGGATTTCCTGTGTACTGTGGCGATGTGATTATCAAAGGAGAGACTACTGTCCACCTGTGTCCCAAGGTCTCTTATCACACTTTTGGTGTTAAGTATACTACCACATATGTTGTAGTTCATGGGTACAGAGTTTTTACCAAAGGGAATGACAATGCACTTTTTGGCATTGAGCTTGAGGCCATGGCTTTGACACCAGGCATCTGTCTCAGTGAGGCCCTTTTGTAGGATGTCCACATCATTAGGAGTTTTGATTATGGCTCCTAGTTTGCAGTCATCTGCGAACTTTGTTAGCCAAAGACCTTCTTTGTTATCCTGTACTTCAGAGAAGTAGATACCAAACAGGAGAGGACCCAGGACTGAACCATGTGGTACTCCACTTGTCACTGGTCTGAAGTCGGATTTGGTGTCTGCTACTTTCACAGTGTGGTTTCTGTCAGTGAGCCATTTGGCAACCCATGTTGTGACATTGGGATTTATACCTAGTTTAGTGAGTTTGTCTATAATTCCAGAGTGGGGGATGGTGTCAAAAGCCTTGGCAAGATCTAGATAGGCTGTGTGAACCACCTTACCCTTGTCTACAGCTTTGGTGACTGCTTCAACGAAGTCTATCAGGTTTAGGAGACATGCTCTGCCTTTTACAAACCCAAACTGGGTGGGATCCAGAGTTTGGAGAGTACCAATGTCTTTGTTTATAAGTTCCATGATGATACATTCCATGACCTTGCAGACCAGGCTCATCAGGCTAATGGGGCGGTAGTTCCCGGGGTCCATGGTGGCTGCCCCCTTGTGGAGTGGGATAACCGTTGCTGTGCGCCATTCAGCAGGCACAAAGCCTGAGGTGAGGCTATGACTGAACATGGTACTTAGGTGGGGTGCCAGTTCGTTCTGTAGTTCATGTAGAACACAGCCTGGGATGTTGTCTGGTCCCATGGATGCTGTGTTCTTGGCTTTGGAGAGTGTGGTTTTTACCTGTGCAGCCATGATTACAGGAACTTTGCATTCTCCCGGTATAGAGATGGGCTTTTTAGGGGGTGAGAGGGGGGTAAAGTTAGCACTGAACCTATCTGCCAGGATGTTGGCAGTATCAGTTGGGTCTGTATATTTAGTGCCATTGTGCTGTAACTCAGAGCAGATCTGAGTGTTGCCATTGAGATTCTTGACATAGCTATAGAATGCTTTGTGGTTGTCTTTAGAATCAGTGGCGATTTTGTTTTCGTAACTAGCTTTGGAGGATTTTATCAGGGATTACAGCTTCTTACTGAGGCTAACCAGGGAGCTCCTCCACTCATGAGATTTTACTCTCTTTTGCAAGAGTTTCTTCCTTCTGTTGTACAGTTTGTTTATGACAGGGGACCACCAGATTAGCTTCCTTTTTTTGGAGGATAGCATCTTGGTTCTGTTTGGGATAGCACGCTCCATGCACTCATGTAAGTGCTTATAAAGTGCGATTGTGTAGGATTCACTAGTCGTAACTGTATTGTCCTTCTGCATGGGTGTCATGAAGTTCACCACTTCTGTCTTAAGAAGCATGAAGTTGGCTTTGGAGAAATTTTTTACCATGGTTTCCTTAATGGGGAGTGGAGGCAGGATGTGGATATCTAGGGTAATTAGCTTATGGTTGGATCGGACCAATGAGGCGTTGACTTCAGGTGTGGAACACTGGTCACTCATACTGGTAATGACTAGATCTAGGATATTGTTGCCCCTGGTGGAGGTGTGGATAAGTTGATCCAGGGCATTGGAGTTTATGAATTCCAGAAAGCGTTGAGCAAAGGAGTTGGTACATGAGTAGTTTTCCCAGTTAATGGTGGGGTAGTTGAAATCACCCATTATAAGGGTGTTTGGTTGAATCCTAATATTTTCCAGTACATCAAGAAAAGAGGAGTGGGAATCCTGGGGCATGGTGGGTGATCTGTAGCAAGCTACAATTTTGATTGCAGTTTTGCCCAGTGTTAGTTGCACTTGGATAACCTCAGCTGCATTATGCTGAGCAACTAGCCTGGAGGTGTGGATATCCTTAATGAATATGGACACACCTCCGCCTTTGGTGTTCCGGTCCAGGTTACATGGCCGAAAAGTGTGGTATGAGTTATAGCCTGGTAGTGCAGGGGTGCTCTCTGAAGCCTTGAACTAGGTCTCAGTCACTGCACAGATATTGATGTTCTCCATTTTAAGGAGTGCCTTGAGTGAGTGCATTTTGAGATTTAGACTTCTAGCATTGAGTAGCATTACCCTCAGTTTTTGCTTGCCTGTTCCTGCTATGGTGGTGAATTTGTCATTTGAACCTTGCCTAAAAAAGGCACTATAGGGGCGGCAAGAACCTTAGCCAGTATCCGGAATCCCAGGGGTAACAGGTGCAGGCCATCTCTGGAAAAGCATCTTGGTCTGTCGACCATGTCATCCCAGGCAGACAGATACTGGATCCCTTTAAAATGGCACCAGAAGCTTAGCCAATTGTTGAAGTCAATCATTTTGTCCTTGTACTGCGGCATCATTCTGGGTGATGGCCGCATGCTACTCAGGGCTGGGGTCATACCTGCCTAGGCTACAAGATTGGAGATCTCTTCCATGTCTCTTTTCATGTAGTCCAGGGAGGTACGTCTCAGGTCGTTCACACCTACATGGACAATGACAGAATCATATTTGTACTTGTTGTGGAGTGACCTGAGTGCGTGGGTTATGTGTGGATCCTGGCACCTGACAGGCAGCTGACAGTAACCTTCTCCTTGTTTAGCCTGGTGAGTGGGACATCAGTGTGCCTGATTATAGAGTCGCCTATGACTAGTGTGTTGGGTATGTTGTTTTGCCTTATTGGCTGTGGTTGAGTGGCACACTAAGTCTGCAGGCTATGTGTCATTTGGGTTGTGTTGGGGGGGGTGGAGGTTGCTTGCATTTCTGCTTTGGAGGTCTCTGTTGCTTGAGCAGATTATTATTGAGAGCCTCCATGAATGTTTTTGTGTTTCTATGTGTGGATTTTGGTGGTGTAGATTTAGTGAGACTATGTGATGAGTGTGGTGTGGTGCAAGTGTTTACCTTCTCCTCTTGACTGTCAAGTTCAGTCTTGATTGGAGAGAGCTTTATGTCCAGTTTGGCTAGATAAGTGCAGGTGCCTCTAGTCTATAAGTGCATATGCCGCTAGTCTGCAGGATAGGTCAGAATACAAAAAAAAATGGAAGCCAACAGAGTATCTGAAATACCAGTACAGTCATAACAAATGTTTACAGTTGTCATGTATGCCCCTCCCCCAATCCTATGTAGAAATGCAGTAATATGTATGGGTGTGGTTAATAACAGTGGAGCACAGATTACCTGAGCTGGCCCAATTTACAGGATAGATTGTTGCATGTGTACAATATGCAGGGCTCTGTGTGTTAGGTTGTTGTGTGTTGTGCATTGTGTGGAAGTGGTCAGCATATAGGCATGGAGGGTTGTGTCCTGATGGCCTATGGCCACTACTGTTGATGACAGGGCCATGTTCTGACAACTGCAGTGCCAACCACAATGCATCCCAGCAAGACCCAATTCAGCAGTCAGCCATACTCATTATTCAGATGTCAATGTCTGTCACCATCTGAAAGATGGATATGCCATGAATGTGGGCCCAAACATACACACAGTACACAGGAGGAAGTACCCTAGACAGAGTACATAAAATGTAACTGTCAACTGCACACACCTTTGGAAATGTACATACAGGTTAGCAGCATATTAGTAGTCTGTGTAGTATGGAATATTGATGTATTCTGGCCAATCACTGGCAGATCACAAAAGGCACAGTTATGAAGTAATGAGAGAATTCCTATGTCCCCGCATAAGGGGAATGTCCCAGGTATATCTATGAGTCAGCTGCAAGAAGCCTCCATATCACACATGCACTCAGCTCACCCCACCATCATCCACAGGTTTATTACAGGTCACATCCCTGCAGTTGGGAATGAGTACAGCATGACCCCCCACTTCTGTATGGGAATACCCACAGAATGCAGCATGCTGAAGAGGTGTCCTATGCAGGTGTGTTCCCACTCCCTAGCTGTAAGCAGCACCCTGTCAGCATCCAGACCAGTGGATTAATATGGACAGGAACTATTGCCATTAACACCTCCCACTTTCCCTGTCACCCCAGAGGAATCCAGTGGCTTGCAGCCTGGGACTGCTGGAGTGACAGAATGCACTGGCCTGCTATAGATGGCATGCATCAATACCAAATGCCCTACAGTCCTCTGTCAAAGGCCTGTGCCTCATGCATACTGCCAATGTATGTTATCTCATGGGGTCCCAAATAACAACATAACACAGTCCACAGAACACAAATGCAAGGCCATGTTGACAAATCCCAGCAGCACGCCCACCATGTCCTACTGCATGAACTGTGGACCAATCCCTAAATAAAGCTGGGATGAAGGGACAACTATAGGGATACTTCTCAGATATCACTTGCATAGTGTTAAGAAGAG
This sequence comes from Protopterus annectens, assembly GCF_019279795.1. Lineage (NCBI taxonomy): Eukaryota > Metazoa > Chordata > Ceratodontiformes > Protopteridae > Protopterus > Protopterus annectens. The sequence goes on from NC_056733.1 coordinate 1,306,839,097, forward strand.
GATAGACTAACAGAGTGGGGGTGTAGAAGCATGGACGTCATGGATTATGTGAAGTCTGAAACTCTGATGTGTGCCCATACTACCCTTGCCTGCAAACCCAGAAATGGGTGGCTACAAACCCGCTTGTAAACCACAATGTGAAGGGGAACTGACCAGATATATTAGCCCTGCCTCTGGGTAACCTGGGTGAATCTGTACAGCTGAGAGGTATGGCCACAGCAGGATATGGCCATTCTGTTATGTCGACAGATGTACAAGCAGGGGATCCTCAGCCACCACAGTACCAAGGTGCTGAACCATTTACACAGATCCATCATTAAGTGTCTGTAGCTACCCCTCCAGAATGGCATGAGTGTGCAAGAATATGTAGGCTGCAGACCACAATACTGGATACAGCTTCATTCATCTTGTATTTCCCTGGAAATAACTGTGAGCAAATAAGTATATCTGTTGGTAGTTGATGACATAATACATCACAGTGTAAAACAGTACATGTCTGAATATCTCTGCTAACACCAACCATGTAACACAAGCAGCACAGACAGCAATAGTTACAGTATCCCACTATCTGTTGCCAATTGTGACTCCATATTGTCAACCTATCTACAGATATCCTGCAGAAACAAGTTGCTAGCTGTAGGTGAAGAACACAGACTCCTGCACTGAAGTACAACCTACCTAGAATGGATTCACACACTCAATACAGAAGGTTATACTGGGCATGCTCCTACACTTAGAGAAATGAAGCCCATGTCTGATAACAACAGTGGACTATACACATCTGTCGGTTGCAGATGTCTGTGCACACATACCACATTGCACACCATTTATGCTTTGCACACACATTGGATAGGAATACTCACACATATCCAAGGCCAACATACTACAATAGGTCAAACATATACACACAGAGATGTGGGGAAGAGAAAGGCAGACAGTGACAAAGAGATTGCCATCATGAGTCCTGTCCCACCCACCACACATCCAAGTGGCCAATATCATATGATGTGCCAATGTCAATCACTGTAGACATTTGCTTTTGGTAGCCCTCAGCCCTATAGTGTCTGTGGTGCTTGTGATAACTGTGTAACATGATATTAAAAATCAGAATTCATCTAGCATTTGTATACCCAGTCCTATCAAATGTAAAGTTGTATGTGACTGAGTGTTGTATGTGTGTTCCCAGAGGAATGGTTTATGGCCCATTCACACACACTGGACTTCCCATAGCCTATGTTAGCACTCATGCTGATGTCAGTCACCTTGAAATAACACTCTGGTCAATAATTAGCCCCACAATCTCTATGGTGCATGTGATAACTGCTTAATGCCATAGTATAACATACTAGTCAGGTAGGAGTTTTAATCCCAGACATGCAACTATGAAATTCTGTGTGTATGTGTGTGTGTGTGTGTGTGTGTGTGTGTGTGTGTGTGTGTGTGTGTGTGTGTGTGTGTGTGTGTATGTGTGTGTGTGTGTGTGTGTGTGTGTAGAGAGAGAGAGTAATAATTTTGAGGCCATTCACAGTCACTACACCTCCCATTGCCCTACTTTAGCAAGCCTGCTGATGTCATTCACCTTGAAATACCCCTTTGGAGAAGAGCTAATCATATAAGCTCTGTGGTGCATGTGATAAGCGCATAATGCAATCATGTAACATACTAGTCAGGTATGAGTTCTAATCCAAGACATGGTAGCTATGAAACTGTGTGTGTGTGTGTGTGTGTGTGTGTGTGTGTGTGTGTGTGTGTGTGTGTGTGTGTGTGTGTGCAGAAAGTAATAATTTTGAGGCCATTCACAGTCACTGCAGCTCCCATTGCCCTACTTTAGCAAGCCTGCTGATGTCAGTCACCTTGAAATACACCTTTGGACAAGAGTTAGCCTTATAAGCTCTGTGGCATGTGCAATAACTGCATAATGCTAAAGTGTAACATACCTAGTTAGGTAGGAGTTCTAATCCCAGATATGACAACTGTGAAACTCTGTATGCGTGTGTAGAGATTACTTATTTTGAGGCCATTCACAGTCACTATAACTCCCATTGCCCTACTTTAGCAAGCCTGCTCATGTCAGTCACCTTGAAATACCCTTTGGATGAGGGATAGCCCTATAAGCTCCATGGTGCATGCCATAAATGCAGAACAATGTCGTAGCAGTAACTACTTATCTGTGGGTTTGAATCTCATCAGTGACAAGTGTCTGTGTGTGTACTTTAAAGATTTTGGCCCCATTTACAGCCAGTACACATCTCAGAGCCTGACTTTAGCAGCCCTGCAGATATCATCCACCTTAAAAGTACCTGTTGGCAAACCTAAACCATGTCAGGTCAGTGATGCACGTGGTAAATGTGTAACCTAATGGTTTGTAAAAAATGTTAGATAGAGGTTTGAACCCCACCCCTGGCAAATGTAAATGTGTAATTATGGTAAAATTATTTTTGGGATCTCTCACCCACTACATCCCCCAATGCCAGTATTTACAAGGGCTGGTGATGTTCCCCACCTTAGAAGTACCGTGCGACAACATCCATCCAGTAAGCTCAGTGACATGTGCGATAAATGCGGTGCACTGTAGTAGCCATACATAGCTAGGTAGGGGGTTGAATCTCAGTACTGGCAAGTGTATGTCTGTCATCAGTATCCTGTGTGGAGGTTGATGTCATTGTGTAAAGACAGGATGCATTCCGGGATGGTTTTGCTAAATTATTATATTGAAGACCTACTATATGTCACAATGTCCACCTTACAAGGACAACAGATATCAAACAGCAGAGAGGCTGGTGTAGACAATCCATAGCCCTACATGTGACATTATGGATCAGAGAACAATATAGGCAACCCTTGTATTACTCAGACAACACTCTCCACTCATGTCTCATACACAAACACACTTGCCTAGGCAGCAGCCACTATATTGGTAGTTCCCTGCATATTGCCCACAGATACTAACCACGGTGTGATTACAGTGGACTACATGCCTGTTGACCACAACAGTGCCACTGACATCAGAAAGTACTGTGATGTGTAACATCTCCTGACTGTGTGTTATCCAGCAAGTAAAAGGACACCTATTCCATCCCTACAATAGGAAAATAAATGTTTACAGTGGTCCTTTAGCTATGTTCCCCACTGGGATGCCTGCAACAACTGTAGAGTCTGCAAATGTAACCGACAAAGGGAATACCATGCCTTATACACATGCCCTGTACGGACAGATGCCACTAACTCCACTGAATACCTGTATCATGCTGTCAGTGTAGGTGCAAGCATGACCTCAGTTCCACAGCCGGGTCTCCCCAAATGAGGTCAGGAATGCTACATCAGAAGATAACAATCTGTACACACAACATGCCCCAGAGACCTCAAGTACACTTCAACATGTCAAAGAACATGCATGTGGGACATGTGCAAAACCCAGACACTGTCCATGTTATGGAATATAGCTCACATACATGGGAAGCAGTGCACATCACTGGCTACCCACAATAGTAACCCAGATGAGTGGATGGTGAATACAATACCCACAGGGACTACACCCCTGAGTCACACTGGAGACCATTGTCATGTGGCCTGATGCCAAGGTATTCCTTTTGCCTAGCCTTGTACAGCTGTCAGGCCCATCCACCTACTACACACCTGCAAAGCAATGAACCTATGCATCTCAGTACTAGCAAGTGTGTGTGTGTGTGTGTGTGTGTGTGTGTGTGTGTGTGTGTGTGTGTGTGTGTGTATGCACACAGTTTGACCATGTGGCTATCCTATACAGGGGTTTGTTGGACAGTTACAGACCGTAGATGGCAGGGTGTGCAGTTCACCATCTCCAGCCATGGACATGAGAACTGTGCCTGCCAGGGGGTCCACGGGCACTACCAGGTACAAGACCCAATATGCTACTCTCCCCTGATGATGAGACATGTCCACTGGATCCGGGTCCCTGTTGGGACCGGGCAGGGCCACGTGCACGTGTGTTGTGGTGTGGGCAGCACCCCCCCTGCAGTGCTGGTGTTGGTACTGCCACTACGGGAGTGGCTCTGACTTGTTGCACATCCACAGAGACCTCCACCTGTTGGTGTTGCTGACCTACATCCATGTGGCTGTCTCCCTACTCCCACCTTATGCTCTAACACAGACATTGCACGGTCGAGGATTCCCACCATCTCACCCAACCATCTATCCAGGACCTCTGCAAAATAACGGTGGGCACCTGCAAGATCAGGGATGTTGACAATAACAGCAGAATGAGTAGCCCTCTGGAGCCTCAGACCCTGTTTAGTATAATGTTCCATATGTGCCTGTGCCTCCATGATGGCCCGAAACATGCATCTAGTGATACCTGCTGCGGCACTTCTGCCAGGGGCATGATGGCCAGCAGCCATCCTACGAGCACTCCTGTATATTTGCCTTTGAGGCACCTTGCCAGTCATCTGGCTATGGCTGCTGTGTACAGACACACTTGCCATAGTCCGCACACTGTCCATTCCCATGCCACCTCCCACCAACTGTCCCTCATCTATGGCCACTGGTGATGGGGTATGTATAGGCAATGTGACTGTGTGCTGGGATGGGGTAGATAACATTGGGATGTCAACGATGGCACAGCTTCAGCCCCTGACAACCCTGCCTGTGCCTCACCATACCTATTATCATTGTCAGAGTCTGTATGGACACTAATATCAGTTTGCCTGCAGGAAGGACCCTGACTTACCTCGCCACCTGTGAGGGGGAAAACAGAAAATATACTTTAAGACCTGTGCATCACTGCTTACCTCTATACACACACACACACACACACACACACACACACACACACACACACACACACACACACACACACACTTACAGGTGAGGTGGCACAAAGATATTACACAGACCTCTCATTACCCAGCTGTCAACATGCATGACATATGGCACTCAGCATGCGCTGCAACTATACTCAATCCCTGTTACCAACATTATACATCTCTGTGATGCATGAGTTGTGTTAGTAGGTGATGCTCCTACCCCTGGAACACACTGCACCCATGTACACAGTATTGCTATGCACCTGTTCAGCACCCTGCTATGTACTGTGCACCATACCTCACAAGTGTACACACCATTGCTGAATGTGTATATGTGTGGCAGTTATGTTTGCTCTGTTGCTCACAGCCCCTATGTGTTTGTCTGACACATACCTGGGATGATATGAGGACAGATGTCAATAGTGAATGCCTGACGTCTGATTTGCAGATCTCATCATCAGCAGTGCATGTATGAGCAATAAAATCCAATTATACTGGCAACCTACAAAGCTTACTGTAGCTATGAGGAGTGTACACACCCTTATTGACATGCCACCCTCTTCCCTGATATGCCATGGGGCCACAATACTGCATATGTTAACATTACACACACCTGATATGTAACATATGACCTGTGCAATCAGACCTAATATGTGACATATGACCTGTGCAATCAAATGCAGTATCAAACAAATGTGTTAGTTGTGCAGATGTTGATTGGGCTGCATACAATGTGTGAGTTGCATAAGTGTGCACATCCTTAACATGATGATTTGTTGCAGCATCTGTTAAGTGAACTACAGCAGTCACTATTCCTGGAAGGTGTATACTAGCATGGCCCATCTTCACTTGCCATTATTTGGTCACTCCACTCTACAAATGTCACCCAAGTCTGCCAGATTGCAAGGTCAGCTCATGTGCACAGCCTTTGGAGGTCACACAGTGCCTTCACTATTGCTGTGGAGTCAGGGTTATGTCTGGCACAATGCATGTCCATGACTGTGTTCGGATACAGTCATTCTTAGCGAGCTTTGGATGTATGCTTCAGTTCACTATTGTGTTTCAGGATGACAACCCTCCCCATCCTCAGATGCTTGACAACTATGGGCTACACATGAGTGTCATTTTGCAGTGTCTCAAATTCAGAACACCATGTCTACCGGCCTAGTTCCTGCTAATGAACAGCAAACCTACAGGTGTACACTGGCACCAGCAAGGTACAGATGGGGATAGTGGGCCTGAGGTAGAGTGAGGTATTGCTTGTGCAGCACATGTATCTTTTTTAATACTGTCTGTAGGTTTCAGCCTTGGTCTCAGTACACCATTGCACATTGCAACACATGCCTTTGGGAGACTTGATGTTATGCATATGCTACCTGTAGAGAGCCCTGGATGATGTCTCTGTGGAACAGCTCTTCCATTTGATTTGCCTAACCTATAGGCCACACTTATGCAGAGTCCAGATAATTGTCGACACAGGTACTGCACAAGCAGTACTTGCTAGACATTCTTGCAAGTCCCTCAGTGTTACTGTATGTGTCTGGACAGCCTCTGTGACCAGTTTGCAACATATGTTGTCATCTGACTTGGATGGGCATCTGTTTATTTTCTACACTAATGGTGTCCCATACTTCATCGTCACATACATGCTTGTCTGCACTATTTGCCATGGTATATGCAATGGTGAGGTAAAACTACATCTCCCACTCCTGAGTGCTACCTTTTGGATATGGGATCCATTCCATGGTTTATAAGATGTGTGCAAGACATGGCTGCCTCTGTTGCAGGTGAGTGGGCAAATGTCATGGACATACTTCTTGGACAGCAGACCATTACTTGGTGTGACATTGAGGATCCGTACTTGATGAAAGGTGGATACTCAAGACGAGTGAATGCTGCAGTATCTCAAAAGCTGCTTCCACAATATGTTATTTGGAGTGTGTGCACACAAATGCTTCCATTGTTTGTTAAGGTATATATTCCCCATATTTGTTGTTCTAACATAGGATTCCATCTTACACATTCATTGCTCATGTTAGGATCACATTACAGGTTATAGAAGTTGTGGACATATATACCAACACACACACACATATATATAGATATATAAGTATATCTATATATATATATATATATATATATATATATATATATATATATATATATATATATATATATATATATATATATATATATATATATATATATATATATATATATATATATATATATATATATATATATATATACAGTCACATACACATTTCCCCTACTGTTGAATGACTGCGTTGCATGATATGTTTGAGAACACATCACACATATCTGCAGCTCAGATGGCTTACTGGTAAATTGATGTGGCCATGGTGTGCAGGGTCCTGGGTACACACTTACAAGGGCTGATAATGTATTTGCTGGCCAGAACAAGGGGTGTTAGATACAGAGTGATTAAGGCACCCATAAGCAGTTCTAAATGGGTGCAAAATGGACAGTTATGTATGGTGTGACATTTGTGTTGGTAACAGATTGCCCTTTTTGTGTTAAGGTGAGAGTGGGATGTTAGGGAAGGATAGTTGGTATATATGAGGAAGTAAGTTGGTTTGGAAGACAGACATGACAGACAAGATATCATACAGGGGTGGTATATGACACATGTCAGGGGTAAACACCTTGGACAGGGAGGGATGTTTGGAAATTGGAAGCCTATGATCCCCCAAATGGAAACAGTGGGTCTGAGGTCCCCACCCATGGGCAGTCACCACTTCACCTTCATGGCCCCGAAGGTGGCTGTGCTGGGGGCAGGCTGACCCTCTAAATGCGCCATGTGGCCCTCAAGCTGGTGTAGCAGATCTCCAAACTCCTTGCAGAGCTCGCTACACACCAAGCCCCAGACCTGACTACGTGTGACAGTTTCTTGCCTGCGCCCGCTCCCAGGGGGGTGAGCTCCATCCCCTGAGGTGGTTCCACCTGAAGGTGGTGCAAGACCAGCAGATGAGGAGGTCCTGGGGTGGGTCCAAGACATGCTGGAGCCCAATGCCATGTCCAGATGAGGTGGGACAGATGGGTCTGCTGGGACTGGCCTTCCTAAACGTGCTATGGTGTTGCAGTTTTAAAACATATGTGGGTCAGTAATAGTCAACACAATCCAGGATTAGTTATAACAGCATGCATAGATATTCCCATTAACCCAAAACACCAGATTTGGAACAGTTACATAGCAAACAGAACACATGCATATATGGAACCACAGTGGCCATTATAACGGCATGCAGGTTACATTGATAGCAACAGGCCACCAATGATAGTATTTCAACATGGAACATTAATAGAAACACATTTCAATATTTATTGGACAATACGACATATGTCCCAACAGTAGGTTTGGTGTAGACATACCCATTGATTTGTGCATTTAGATTATTGTTGCAGATATGGTGGGGCAGGGAGAGAGATGTCAATTAACAACTTACATATCCTTGTAGTTCTCACAACTTTAATGCACATTACTCAAATCATTAAAGTACAGGTATTATTACACTACCCTATGGCCTTGGTTTGGCCAGTGGTATGTTTGTAAACAAGAGTATACTTCAACTGTCTTATAGCTAAATTCTACATCTCTTACCTGGTATACCTGTGGAGGGAATGTTTGTTAACACTACCTGACTGTTTCTACACATATTCCCAGATTCTGAGTTAATATTATGCACATACCTCTCAATCTCTTACTGTACACACTCTGGTCAAAGCTTGACAACATGGGGGTGGAAATAGGACATATTTTGAATATTGCTCTCATAAACTTGGAGGGCTGATAGAGTGACAGGATTTGTTTTCATATACATTTTCTGACTGTTTTGAGGTCTGAAAATCAAATGTATGTCATTATCTGCTGACTGCAAATCTGAGATCATCCCACTGATTTGCCACAGGGACAGGGGAACAGGCAGAAAATATGAGCCAATTATCTGGAAATTCTGTGCAGTTGAGAGGTATGATTATGCATACAGCTTACTACCACTCCCAGGATTTGAATCATGGCTGTGTCTACTAAACATACAACAATTTAAGTCACAGTAGAGTGTGCTATTTGGATATTGCTATCTCTTCAGTGTTTTCTGTCTAAGTCTCTCGTGGTTGCACAATCTGACCTTGTAATTACAACAGTCTTATACAGACATTCCTAGACATTTTTATTATGTAGCACAGTGTGGGTAACAGTGGTTAATACAACATTACTATTCAGAGAATGCAACACTAAAAATGCCATACAATACCAGAGTAAACACTACCAGTCCAGGATTTCAGTCTTTATTGGCAGGCACAGTTTTCTTATCTAACAGACCTGTGAAGGGAATGTTTGTTAACACTATCTGAATGTTTTCACACGTATTTTCAGATTCCAAGTTAATATTATACACATACCTCTCAATCTGTTAATGCATACACTCTGGTCATAGCTTAACAACATGGGATTAGAAATGGGACATATTCTGACTATTGCTCTCATAAACTTTTGGTGAGTTGCTAGAGTGACAGGTTTGTTTTCATATACATTTTCTGAAGGTTTTGAGGTGTGAAAATCAGATGTATGTCATTATTTGCTGCCTAAAATTCTGAGATCATCCCACTGATTTGCCAGGGGAACAGGGTAACAGGCAAAAAATATGAGCCAATTATCTGGACATTCTGAACAAATCTGTACAGTTGAGAGGTATGATTACGCATACAGCTTACTACCACTCTTGGGATTCGAACCATGGCTATGTCTGCTAAAAATACAACAACTTAAATCACAGTAGAGTGTGCTATTTGGATATTGCTGTCTAGTTTTTCACTGATTTCTGTCTAAATCTCTCTTGGTTGTACAATCTGACCTTGTAATTACAACAGTCTTATATAGATATTCCTAGACATTTTTACTATGTAGCACAGTGTGGGTAACAGTGGTTAATACAACATTACTATTCAGAGAATGCAACACTAAAAATGCCATACGATACCAGAGTAAACACAACCAGTCCAGGATTTAGAGCTTTATTGCCAGGCAGTTACAGTTTTATTTAAATACAACCTATATGGAACTATTACTGTCATATTGTCTGGTTTATTCATTACAACCCATACACAAAAACCCATACACAAAATAGGTTTTATACTGGCAGCTGACTTTCTACTACTTTTATATTTATTTGGTATGACTACTACAAGCAGGATTGTTACTCACCAGCCTCGCAATGCAGCCTTTGCGCCTACTCGCATGGGATTCCTGATTCACAGCCCGCTCAACTGCAGCTGTAAGAGAAATACAGAATTATTTAGCCATACCTATCCATCATATACACATGCTGGACATTATTAAACAGTTATTTATTTATTATTTATTTCATTTTTATTTTACATTTGTTAACCGGGAAGGTCCGACTGGATATATGTCCATTTTCAGCGGAGGCCCGGGGAGAAAAGCTCTGTACAGAAGACATAACAGCATAATACAATATAAAATACAATAGAGAAATACAATCCAGAGAAAATATTACATATTTACATATTGAAACCTTTCCACTATTAGTATAATTCAAGATAGAGGTTATACAATATATTTGTAGGTCACTTTCCAAGTTCCTAACCCAACATTCAAAAGGTTCATTTATATTTCTGTGTCTTTTTATAGGTTCCTTAAAATCCATTCTAGATTTCTCTTAAACAACATGTTTGAATAGAGTAATTAAGTTAGGATTCAGAGACACTGCTAGTTGACCCTAATTGGGTGCACAGTAGAAAAGTTTGGGGATTAGTCAGGGGTAGACCAAGGACAGAGCCATTGCATAATGAAGTATTGATTAAGTTTTTTTTTAATTGGGTTGGAGAGGGTTGTAAGGTTAATTCTGTAGGAAGAGAGTTCCAGACTTTACCAACTGAGTTTATAAACAGAGTTTCCCCAGCTGAGTTGTTAGCCTTGAAGTTGAAAGCTAGCATTTTGTTAGAGGATAGAAGAGTTTTAAGATTCTGGTAGGGGGTAATGAGAGTTTTAAGACTGAGTGTCCATTCCGGCTGGTAGAGAATCTTGTTGGCAGTTACTAATTGGTTATTTAGTAGAAGGTTAGGTAGTTCAAGCCAGCCTACTAGTTTGAGGTTATGGCAGTGATGGGTCCTATAGGCAGAGGTGGTGGCAAATCTGGCAATATGATAATAGCAGGTTGTGAGCTTGTTCAGGTTGGTTTTACTCAGGTTGGTGAATAAGGGGGACGCATAGAGAAGTGTGGATAGTAGATGAGTGTGCACAAGAATGGTTCTGGCTAGGGGAGTTAAGAAGGGTTTGATTCTGTGTAGAGAGACAAATTTTTTATTTACTGTTTTGATTGTGTGGTCGATATGCAAGTCAAACTTTAGATTGTTGTCTACTATAACTCCTAGAAGTTTGGTTGAGGGGTCTGGTGAGATAATAGTGCCATTGTTAGATTTAATAGAGAAGGTTAGAGAGGAAGTATTACAAGATGGGGAGAACAGCAGCAGTTTGTTTTTTGGGGGGATTTAGTATGAGGCAGCGATAGAGGAGCCAATCTTCAACTATGCTAAATGTGTTTTGGGATAATGTCTGTAGTTCTTCTGGGGTTGTAGAGGAACATATTAGGGTTGAGTCATCTGCGTACTGAATACAGGTAGCATCTGGTATTACTTTATGCAAGTCATTAATGAATATGGAAAATAGGAGGGGCCCTAAGATGGATCCTTTGTGTTGTAGGTAAAAGGGTAGATATGTTATCTTTCCACAGGACTGCCTGTTGTCTACCTCCCAGATATGTCTTAAATCATTGTATAGCATTGGTGTCTAGGGAGATTATTTCTAGGGTTTGCATGAAAAGTTGATGGCTTACCATGTTAAAAGCTTTGGAAGGATCTAGGAAGATGGCTGAGGAGAGTTTGTTGCTATCATGATTATGATTTATGACATTGGTAAAGGATAGTAGGGCAGTGGAGGTACTGTGGTCTGGTCTGAAGCCATGTTGAGAATTTGACAGGTGATTATTATCAAGAAGATAGACTAGGAATTGTTTTTGGATGCATTTTTGCATGATTTTAGCTATAGGAGAAAGTATTGCTATGGGTCTGTAGTTTGAGAGGTCAGTGGAAATGCCTCCCTTGTGGAGTGGAGTAACATGGTATATTTTTCAGATAATGGGACTGGTAGCTTTAGATATGGATCTGTTGATCATAATGGATATAGGGTAGGCTACAGCATCAGCTGCTTTTTGTAGGTAATCTGCAGGGAGGAGATCAGCGGCAAGGGTAGTTGGTTTTAGTTTTCTAATTAGTTGAAGGATAAATGATGTTGAGACTGGTTAAGTACTTACTAATTCATTTAAGGATAAATTATGCTGAGTTACTGGTATGAGTACTTACACACTGCTAGGACATCACCCCTCTGCCTTCATTCTTGAATTCACTGATCCAAGAGCTCCATCTTCCTCTGTTTTAAGTCAGCATAGTGGTACGTGACCTGCTCAGCAGTCTGAAGGATACCAGTGGCACTGGTGAGGTCACGGGCGTGATAGTCCCAGGTTTCCACTTTATATTGGGAGCTCTGGTACTGGCCCTGCAGCAGTCTCTCATCATGTTTTTTTTTTGCCAGGAGTCCTACCATTCCTTGGACTCCTGGATGCCCCAGTACTACACCCTCTCCGACTCCAGCCATGTTATGGGAAGCTGCAACCAGTTATGAGCTGTATTCCCACCTGTGGGGTTTAAATATGGCCAATTTTCCCACTGTTTGCTGTATTGTATGGTTTTGAATATGCTAAGCTAAGCTAAGCTACGGGCAAACCTGCTTAGCTAAGGTTGGCATTGCTTAAAGGGGCAGGTTCAGCACTGCTTACCAATGGGCAAATCCATTTAGCTGGTCTACTCATTGCTTAGCAGTCATATTTACACAATGCTTACACCTGGTGCTTAGCATTGCTTATTTTTCATTTTATAGACTATCTGCTGTATGGCATTGATTCATCATTCTTTACATACTGTAAATTTGTTTACTATCCCTGACATCCCCCAATTACAAAGACATGCATCTGGAGCCTTTCTCCCTAGGCCTCCACTGAAAACTGGCTTTGTTCCAAGTCGGACTTTCCTGGTTAACAAATGTAAAATAAATAAATAAATGTGCTTTCATTACATTTATTCATGTGTGACTATACTGTATGGGACACTTGTGTTTATATGGGGATTTCACAACTTTATTACACTGACACCTCACATCTGGACCTAATGCAGTACTCCGGTTAACAAATATATGTTGTTTAGTAGGTGATAAAAAAAATGTTTATGCACTGCTGTCACATTTAAAGTGTGAATTGGTTATAGTGGGGATTGAACCAGGAATGGCTGTTTACAAAGTGCACACGTTGGCCACTACACTATTGTAATACTGTTTATGTTGGATGTTTCTTGCTTTTTAACTTTTTGCGCTGTTTAAGCTGGACTAAGCATAGCTAAGCAACAGGCACACCCGCACAGCTACACTTAAACTTTATCGCATTTATAAAAAAAAAATGTGTTGTGTTATTTTATCTATACCCTTCAGAATATCCCTGCTAATGCTAAACTTATTTTATCAGATTTCTGCTTCATGGTAGGCATACCTCTCAACCTCTTGGATCAAAAACTCTGGACAAATCCTAAAATGATGAGGAGACAAATAGAGGGACAGGTTTTAAATATTGCTCTTACAAACTTTTAGACAGTTTATAAAAGGTCTTGCATTAACATGGATTTTCTGAAGGATGTGGAGCCTTTTAAACTCAAATGTTTGTCATTTTATTTAATTACTTCAATCCTCAGCTATTTTCCAGAAAGGTACATATTTTAGGGAGCACACACCAAAAATATGTGACAAAATTGTGGACATTCTTCAAAAATCTCTACAGTTAAGAGGTATGTAATCCTGACTTGTTGGGGATGTTATAACCATTCTCGCTCATTTTAATTGCCGAAAGGCAGTTCTGGAGTGCAGAGGCATATGTATTGTGAGAGCTCTGTTGTCAGACACGCCTCTTGCACTTTTACATGGCTCCATTGTAGTTTAAGAGCACAGGCAGTGCACCTTCATGAATATGCAAGGTGTGCTGCCGTGCTGTACAGGAGCAGTCCCTGCCATGCAGGAATAACTTATTCATGCATGGCTGCTTGCTGAATCCCAGGGGGAATATATACTAAGATTTGGGTGGTGGTAGTCCTGAGAAATATATCCCATACTCCAAGGCACAGCTGGGAAAACATATTGAAGTACAGTTATTTCTTAAAGAAACATTGGTATTTCAAATGAAAGAATTATAGACCTTATTAGTATACACACATGCAGAGATAGTGAACAGTTTACTAAACATATTAATTTAGTAATTCCATTAAATTTATTAAGGTTAACTTCTCCTACTATACTAGATGCAGTTAAATAATTTATTTAATGAGTAATGACAGCCTACAACATTAAACATACGTTCCATTACAGTAATCAACCATCTTCCTAAAAGTTATACCTTTCTCCTATAAATTATTTTACTGAGAGTTTACCATAGGATATCAAAACAAAACTCCCCACAAGGAATTAACTGTGCCAGAAGTAACCACAAAGTGTGAACGAATAAACTAACTTCAACACAGAAACATGGCAGATGTAAAACAAAAAGCATTTATTGAGTCAGGTAAGTGCTTTCAGAACAAGAGGTGCTTCTTCAGACCATATAATAAAACTCAAACATAGACACTATTTGTAACAAAATTTAAATGCAATTCAACCAATGAAATAACATACATTGTTAAGTCTCACTTAAAACCCAGTTACATTAAAGAACCCCACCTCATATTAATGCGGGAGATCCCTAGATTTTAAAACAGTCTTCAAAGAGACGCTTTCCTGGGTTGAATGAAAGGGTTGAGGTTAACAATGTGTGTCATTTCATTGGTTGAGTTGCATTTGAATTTTATTACAAATAGTATCTGTGTTTGAGTTTTGTTATATGGGTTGAAGAAGCACCTCTTGGTGTGAAAACACTTAACCTGGCTCAATAAATGCTTTTTGTTTTACTCTGCCGTGTTTCTGTGTCGAAGTTATTTTCTTCATTTAGAGTTTACCGTAGACCACTTAATCCATTTTTCTGACGTCCATGCAAAATTTTTGACTTTAACTCTGTTTTTATTCTTTCTATCCACCTGTGCTACAATTATTTTCTGTACACTTCCAAATTGTATTTCTCCATGTTTCTCTTATCAAATTTTAGTTTGCGTCCAGTCTCTTGCTAAAAGACTCTTCACCCAACAATCCATGAGGAGAATATGTTTTTTTTCTTTATCCTTTTATTTCCTCCAGTCACAAAGATCACAAAATATGAATCACTTGGCAGTAGTTTATAAAATTTTCTCCTTACTCAAGGATATCATTGACCATACCACACTCCCAAAACATACGAAACACAGCTGAGGTAATTATTCAATATCACCAGCATAGTCCTCTCCTATTCTTCAGGCCCTCTCGATAAACTCTGGAGTACAAATCTACCTCTGAAGTAAAAACGTATCCAGATTCCATGCAATTAGGACAAAAGTGAAACTCTTAGCTTGACTCAGGATATCCTTCCAATCTCTCTCTCTTTCTCTGTCTCTCTCTCTCTCCCCTTTAGAGCATTCTGCCTTTGCTACAAATCCTCATTGAATCTGTAGACATTTTGATGAATGACCATACTTTGGAAAACCAAGGCTTTATATAATGCTGTAGTGCTATTGGTCATCTTCAGTGATTGTACTATTGGGTATTAAAGCACCTGCTTTACCTTACCATGTAAGTTTGCGAATCGTCCATGCCTTACAAACTAGCTCTTCATTACAATTCCCACCTGTTGGAATTTTAAACAAACCATCTTTATCATCTCAAATCTAAAGGGAAAGTGTTACCATGGGCCAAAAATGCCTTCTTGGCAGCTCATCTCTTTTCAATAACAAACATACATGAATAAATAAATAAACAAAATAAAATAAAATAACACACACACACACACACACACACACACACACACACACACACACACACACACACAAATGCTGTTAATGTGATTATCCTGTACCTGTTACAGTTTTCTAACAAAATAAGGGTTATTTGAAACTGACCTAACCCCTAAAAGATTCCTCCAGATGCAGGTTTTCCAAACAGTCAAACTTTAATGTATAAAACCACCAGCCAAAAAACGATCCAAACAGTGAAGCAAGCACATAAACACACTTTACTCAGGTTTTTGTGATACATTGAACACTCTTTCCTTCTTATCTAACCACTAAAAGAAACAAAAGTGATCACACTCCAATCCTCATTTCTCCTGCTAAATTCTGCCACTGACTTCTTTCTCATGGCTGATTAAAACTGAGATTTCAGAGGTCCATCTTACTATGGTTGTCCTTGATAAGGAAGTATCTGATAATCTAAAATAAGCTGTTGATTTGACCTTCCACACCTTTCTTTCCTTAAACACATTGTTTGCTTTAGCTACCAAATCATATTACTAAAAGTCCTGCACTACACAATCTCTTAATTTTCTAGTGAGCCCTAATCTATCTTCCTCAATTCAAGCTACCCCCCCCCCAAATGAATGTGTCACAGAATATCATTTAAACTATACTAATGAACTCTATCAGTGAGTAGGCTGTATCATTCTGTTGTCCAAGTAATTTAAGAGATTGTGTATATAACTTTTCATAATAATAATTCATAGTCCTTGATCCCCAGATATTTAATTCCCAGTCTCCTAGTGAGTTTCTTTTCTTCTACATCTAAGGGCTTGGCCAGTTTAAGGTTATCTGGCTTATTGGGCTTGAGCAAGTTACACTTCAGTCTTGAATAAATCCCAGTTTCCTGAACTCTGCCATACAACTGGAAGCATGATATTTCATCTGTCTGTATTTCAGTACAGGTTTTAAAGAAAATAAAGTTTACTAGACTGTAATAGTTGTGGTACAACTTATCAAAGTATTTTTCAATGAACATTGTTATGCAGAATGACTTTTAAAAAAATCAACACTAACTGAAAAAATCTTAAACCAAAACTTACATTTTTATGTTGGGACAGCATACTCCAACAGGTTTCTATGAAGGGAAATGGCCTGTGCAGTTACACTCTATAATAATCACCTGAGAGATTCCTGATTCTTTAGCAAGTACAAATCTTGCTTCTGTGTTTCATCTGATGTAGTGAAATTCACTTTAGTGCACATTAATAAAACTCTCATTCATGCACTCAGTCACTCATTTCATTTGTTCATTCACTGATTCATTTTGTGAGATACTTGACCTGGTGAGGGTTGTGGAAGTAGGATGCCAGCAGATTAGACCACACTTCATTATTCACAGCAACAGTCTCCAATCCAACCTGTGGGATTCCTAGAAATTCTGAGGCAGCTAAGAGATAAAATCATTTCAATGGGTCATGTGTTTACCTCAGGGTCTCCAGGTGTGCCCACACTTCCTGTAAAATGGACTCACAAGAAGCTCCAAGTGCATGAACTGGCTACTCTTGACATGAAAGAGCAGTGGCCACAGCCAAAGATGCTCTTGGGATACTGAGCTTCTTGTTGTTTAATTTGGTAAGCCCTGTGATGGAATCTTATTTCTGCTGTTTGTATCAATATCACATATTTTCAGTTAAACCATGACAAGAGACACGTAAAATAACTGGTGCGCCAGTGGTTGCAGAAATTAGGGATAACAGTGAATTTTTCCAAATGCCACCTTACACCAGCACAAATAGAGTTTGTGTGGTGCACATCTGTAACAACTTACAGAGCACCACCCTTCCCAAGGCAGGGTTTTATTGTGCTTTGTAGCAATGCAATAGCTTCATCATCCTTCACTCCAGAAAAACTGACCCTACAACTGTTGGGTGTGATGACTTTTACAGCACTGGTGGTTTCTCTAGCCAGGTACCATATGAGAGTGCACCAGTGGACCCTAGTGGCACAATGGTCTCAGAATAACAGCAAATACACCCCTGGGATCACTTCATTGGCTCTGCTTGACAGAGGCTCAGTTAATTAATCAATGGGGCGGTGAAAGCTGACACACTCTGGCTAGGCTTATAAATGCCCTTGGGCAGATAGCCTAGTACCTACCTATGAACCTATGAACCTATGAAGGTTTAACTCACTCAGATCTGCAAACAACACATTACTCAGTGGATTAGTTCATCATCTGTGGTAAAAGGTCACCCGTTTCACATGGACTCACCAGTTGCAGTAGTAACCATTAATGCTTCCCTTCTAGGGTGGATGGGGCATTTCGAAGGGTGGATGGTTCAAGGTGCATGTTCGCCTATAGAGACCAATCTACACATCAACATCTTGGAGATGAGGGTGGTCCTCCTAGCACTCAGGATTTTCAGGATTGCTTCCTCAAAGGTGTGATAGCCATACGTGTACAGACAATATGACAGTGGTATGGTACATAAACAGGAAGGAACCCATTCCTATCTGCTTTGTCAGGAAGTCAAGAGGGTCTGGCAATGGGCAATATCTTCACACCACTTTCTAATGACAGTGGTATAGTACATAAACATGAAAGACCCCATTCCTCTCTACTTTGCCAAGAGGCCATGAATGTCTGGCAGGAAAGTAAATACTGTGGGAAGAAATAGCCAGGGAATTGTTATGGATAGGCTTGTATAGGCCCTATGGCCAATAGCCTAGTACCAACCTATGAACCTATGAACCTATGGTAAATTCAGCGTTTTGTGCTATGATTCATTATCCCTTCACTAGCACAATGCTGAATAAAACAAATAGAACTGTCCACTGCAGCCATCTGCTGGGCAGTTTCCTAACAGTGTTTACCTTTATTCATGAACAAGACCTTCCACCTTCAGTATCTGTTATATCCTCACCTACAGAGAGCAATCTAATATTTTCCCACACAAATCTGTGACCTCTGATTTGGAGGTGCTGATCTTCAGTCCAACCACGTTACACCCTGCAGCAAACTCTTCCACTGCATAGTGGAAATCATAGGCACATGAACCTAAGAGGACATCATTACTGACATACAGGATAGAGCAATTGGCATCCAAATTAAGGGGAAACCAGTGGAACAGGAAACAATTGGTCAGGTGCCATACGAAGATATTTTGGAGCCTTTTGGAACCTTCAACAGGAAACCAGTACAAACATTCACTTGAAGCTGGATGGCAAGGGAAGGAACAGGAAACTGTGGAAACTCTGACACAGTTAATGTTGAGGAGTGATAGGCCAGTGAGTTCTCATATGACAGAGCAACAGATGGCATGGGATGAAATTGAAGACAATGTGCCACAAGAAGATGCTATATAACTTTCTATAGAATGCCCACAGGAAACAGAAAACAAAAAATGTGCCCTCAGTTTAGAAGAAAATGAGCTAAGAGAAGAGTTGCTTGATTTAAGACTGCAGAAGGTCAATAAAACCCAAAAAGTCAGAAGTTTGATAAAACAAATGTACACAGCAATTTGGGCTGTCCATAGAGATCTATGCAAGATAACAGAAGTAAACAGGATATATTACTGTGCAGCTAAATTAATAACTGATAAAGTTCGACCACAAGAACACAGGGTAGTGAGGGAAAGGAAGGGAAGAAATTGAATACCATCATGGAAATATCAAATAGAGAAAACTATAAAGCAATTAAGACAAGACGTGTCACTGTTAGAAGAGTATAGAAGAGGGAAAAGATCAACAAAAATACTTAGAAAGATAGACATGATAAAAGCAATGCGCAGTATTAGAACAGATCAGGATCTGTCATGCACTATCACAAACAACAAACTAAAAACCTCAGCACAGGTGGGAAAACGTAAAAGATATGCAGATAAATATAAATAAAAAGTACAAAATAAGCAATTTATTGAGGATCCAAAAAGTTTTATAAAGAATTGGGAAACAAGGTGAAAGGAATTGAAAGACCACCAAAAAAAGAAGAAATAGATGCATTTTGAACAAGTATCTATGAAGATCCTGTGGAACACAACAAAGATGATAAATGGATAGAAGAAGTAAAAGAAAGAATAAAGAAGTTTAAAGGTACACGATATGAAATGGGATGAAGTAATAGCCAGAGAGATTGAAACAAATTTAAGAAAAGCCTCTAATTGGAAAACCCCAGGCCTAGATGCAGTACTTAACTTCTGGTTAAAAGTATTAACATCTTTGGATGAAGATTTAGCCATGAGTAAGAACTATTTATATGCACATCCTGAACAGACACCAACCTGGCTAACAACAGGAAAAACAATGCTCCTACTTAAGAGTGAACCTGCAAGCTACCCTAAAAAATATAGACCAATAACTTGCCTTCCAACAACATATAAACTATACACTGGAAATAATGCCAACAAAGTTTATAGTCATTTAGAAGAAAACTCAATTATGGCAATAGAACAAAATGGCAATAAAACAAAGTCATGTGGAACAAAGGATCATTTGTTGTTAACTAAAGTCATAGTGGAGAATTTTAAAAAAGGGGAAGAATCTAAGTATGGCATGGACTGACTACAAAAAAAAACATTTGACAGTATCCCACATTCATGGATAAAAGAGTGCTTAAAAATCTATAAGATGCACCCTACACTGATTGACTACATTACAGTGACCATGAACTGGCCCCAAAATGTGTTGGATAGATTAGACAGGAAAACAAGAAAGATGCTTCAGTGCATAGCAAGATTATATATTCCCTGCTCCAAAGTAGGTATGGGCCTCCTTGAAATTAATTACATGCATAGATCTGCAATTGTGGGACTGCACACATATCTGCTGACCTCACAAGACCCAAATGTAGTGAAAGTCTTGAAACATGAGGAGACTAAATCTAAGATGACTTCCCTGCTTAGTCTAGCAGAAGCATATCGGCATCAAGCAGGAATGGACATCAAACCAGAAGTAGAAAAAAATCAGGCAGCAACTGAATGTGCCAAAAAGCAAAAGAAAGTATATAAGGTGAAGGATCAGATGAGAAGGCAAGAAATATGGAAAATGCATAAATATAGTTGCAAGTATAGAAAATATCTAGAAGAATCTCATGTTGATCAGGACTGAATGCAGGAATGATTAAGGAGAGACGAATTCAAAACAAAAGATGAAAAGTTAATATTGGCGGCCCAAGATGATAGGCTACATACACATTGGTTTACAAAGTCCATTGGACATGTGGGAGAAACAAACAAATGTAGGTTTTGTAAAACAGAATTGGAAACAGTTGCACACCTTGTTGCTAGCTGTGGCATACTAATGGCAGAAGGATTGTACACTGAAAGGCATAATAATGTGGCAAGACTGTAGCATTGGGGATTGTGCAAACATTATAGTACTGAAGTGGCTGAAAAGCACTGGAAACATGAGCCACAAAGCATCACAGGAAATGTTGAAGTCTATATCACATGAGATCACCCATTACCAACAGTTCAAAAGATAGATGCGAGAAAACCAGATATAGTGGTCCATGGAAAGAAGACAAAAGTAGCATTGATCATTGAAATTGCCATACCCAGTGACTACAGTGTCTTGCATACAGAGAGACACAAAGCCATAAAGTATCAAGATTTTCAGGCAGAAATGAGAGCAATGTAGAAGAAAGATACCCAGGCAGTTCCAGTTGCAGTAGGAGCAACGGATCTTATAAAAAAGAATCTACAATCATATTTAGATATATTACCAGTGCATGTAACCATGTACAAATTGCAGAAGGAGTCATTACTGGGCACACTGGGAGTGCTGTGAAGAACACTTTTGGCTGATATCAATGAATGAAACTAAGCATGAACTTTAATCATACTTTGACTTAGGAATGGGGTCCATTCCCATCAAGGTATTAGAAACCCAAAAGATTTGGAGAAATTAAAAAAAAAAAAGGATGGTTCATTTTGTGAGACACTTGACCTGCTGAGGGTTGTGGAAGTAGGCATTTGACATAATCCCACATTCATGGTTAAAAGAGTGCTTAAAAATTTATAAGATATAGCCTACACTGATCAATTATGTTACAGCGACTATGAAACAGTGCCAGACCACTTTGCAAATAAGCCATGATAAAGGACAAATTATTATTCCAGGAATAAAATTCAGATGGGGATATTTCAGGGTGACTCCCTGTCACCACTGCTATCCTGTCTCCCCTTAACCTATTAAGCTGTCTACTTAACACATTAGGCCATGGCTCTAAGTTGGCTCTTAGAAAATAACAAAGTGTAAAGACTTTTGTGGTTGATTTAAAACTGTATAGTTCATCAGATGAGGAACTGATAAGCACAACTGCATAACCTTTTCAGATGATATAAGAATGTCATTTGGTCTTGATAAATATGCAAAAGCACCTTTTAAAGTGAGAAAGCTGCAACACCAAGAAAACATCAGTTTGGGACAGGAATGTGATATAGAAGAACTTAAGCAAGAGGGAGTGTATAAATATTTGGGAACTGATGAAGGATCAACAATAAAACATGAACAAATGCAAATAAAACTCAGTAAGGAATATTTTAGAAGGCTTAAATTAATACTAAAAACAGCATTGACATCTAGGAATAAGGTCCAAGCTATAAACCAATTTGCTCTTCCTGTCTTAATTTATTACTTTGGTGTGATTGATTGGCCCCAAAATGTGTTGGACAGGTTAGACAGGAAAACAAAGAGGATGCTTCATGCTCATCAAATGATTTGTAAACAATCAGTGCATACCAAGATTATATATCCCACGTTCTAAAGGAGGTATGGGCCTCCTCGAAATTGATTGCATGTATACATCTGTAATCATAGGACTGCACACATATCTGTTGACTTCACAAGACCCAAATGTAGTGAAAGTTCTTAATCATGAGGAGAGAAAGTCTAAGATGACTTCCCTGTTTAGTTTAGCAGAAGCATATTGGCATCAAGTGGGAATGGAAATTAACCCAGAAGTAGATAAAAATCAGGCAGCAACTGAATGTGCAAAAAAAAAACAAATAAATGAAAGACTATAAGGTGAAGGATCAGATGAGAAGGCAAGAAATGTGGAAAATGCATAAAAGTACCTGCAAGTATAGGAAA
Organism: Protopterus annectens; assembly: GCF_019279795.1. NCBI lineage: Eukaryota > Metazoa > Chordata > Ceratodontiformes > Protopteridae > Protopterus > Protopterus annectens. The sequence continues at coordinate 1,306,861,959 of NC_056733.1, forward strand.
CTCTTGGAACAACCTTATGTTGATCAGGATCGAATGCAGTAATGGTTGAGAGGATCGAATGCAGGAATGATTAAGGAGAGGTGAATTTAAAACAAAAGAGGAAAGGTTAATATTGGTGGCCCAATATACTGGGCTACATACACGCTGGTTTACAAAGTCCATTGAACATGTGGGAGAAACAGACAAATGTAGGTTTTGTAAAACAGAATTGGAAACAGTCACACATCTTGTACTTGGTTGTGATATACTAATGGCAGAAGGACTGTATACTGAAAGGCATAATAATGTGGCAAGATTGTGGCACTGGTGATTGTGCAAACATTATGGTACTGAAGTGGCTGAAAACCATTGGAAACATGAGCTACAAAGCATCACAGAAAATGATGAACTTTATATCACATGGGATCACCCACTACTAACAGTTCAAAAAAATTAGATGCGAGAAAACCAGATATAGTAATCCATGAAAAGAAGACAAAAGTAGCATTGGTTATTGAAATTGCTACACCCAGTGACTACAGTGTCATATGTACAGAGAGACACAAAGTCATAAAATACCAGGATTTGCAGGCAGAAATGAGGGCAATGTAGAAGCAGGATACCCAGACAGTTCCATCAGTAGTACGGGCAACAGGTCTTATAAAAAAGAATTTACAGTCATACTTGGATATGTTACCAACACATGTAACTCCATACAAATTGCAGAAGGAGTCATTACTGGGCACATTGCAGGTGCTATGAAGAGCACTTCTGACTGACAGCAAATATTGAAACAACAATACTAATTTCATTAACTTTAATCATACTTTGACTTAGGAATGGGGTCCATTCCCGTCACGGTATTAGAAACCCAAAAGACTTGTAGAAATTTAAAAAATGGATAGACAGATGAATTAAAAAAAAGAATAAGAAGGTTGAATGTACAGGACATGAAATGGGATGAAATAATGGCCAGAAAGATTGAAATAAAGTTAAGAAAAGCTTCTGAATGGAAACCACAGGCCCAGATGCAGTACCTAACTTATGGCCAGAAGTATTAACATCTTTACATGAAGATTTAGCCATGAGTAAGAACTATTTATATGCACACCCCGAATAGACACCAGCCTGGTTAACAACAGGAAAAACAATACTTCTACTTAAGAGAGAACCTGCAGGCTCTCCTAAAAGCCTATAGACCAATAATTTACCTTTCTACGACACATAAACTATACACTGGAATTGATGCCAACAGAGTTTATAGTCATTTAGAAGAAAACTCAATCATGGCAATAGAACAAAAGTGTAACAAAAGAAAGTCATATGGACAAAAGGATCATTTGTTGTTAAAGTCGTAATGGAGAACTGGAGAAAAGGGGAAGAACCTAAGTTTGACATGGAAAGACTACAAAAAAGCATTTGACAGTATCCCACATTCATGGATAAAAGAGTGCTTAAAATGTATAAGATACACTTTATACTGGTCAATTACATTATAGCAACCATGAACCAGTGGCAAACCACTTTGCAGTTAAGCCGTCATAAAGGACAATTCCTGGCTAACTCTTGGTCACCGCTGCTCGTTTGTCTTGCCTTTAACCCATTAACCTGTCTACTTAACAGATTAGACCATGGCTACAATTTGGCTCCTAGAAAACAACAAAGTGTAAAGACTTCTCGTCTTCTTTTTGCGGCTGATTTAAAACTGTATATTTCATCAGATGAGGAACTGAAGGCACAACTGCGAGTGGTCAAAACTTTCTCAGATAATAAAAGAATGTCATTTAGTCTTGATAAATGTGCAAAAACAACCTTTAAAGCAGGAAAGCTGTAACACCAAGAAAACATCAGCCTTGGACAAGAATGTGTTATAAAAGAAGTTGGGCAAGAGGGAGTGTGTAGATATTTGGGAATTGATGAAGGATCAACAAAAAATATGAAGAAGTGGAAATAAAACTTAGTAAGGAATATTTTAGTAGACTAAAATTAATAATGAAAACAGCACTGACATCTACGAACAAAGAAAAAACTATAAACCAATTTGCTCTTCTTTTCCTAACATACAGTTTTGGAGTGATTGACTGGTTCCAAAAGGTGCTGGATCAGTTGGACAGGAAAACAAGTAGGATGCTTCAAGTTTATCAAATGATTTTTGAAAATCAGTGTATACCAAGCCTATATATTCTCCATTCTGAAGAAGGCATGGCCCTCCTCAAAATTGATTACATGTGTAGATCTGCAATCATAGGTCTGCATACATATCTGCTGACCTCACAAAATCCAATCATAGTGAAAGTTTTAAAAGATGAGGAGAATAAATCTAACATGACTTCCCTGCTTAGTTTAGCAGAAGCATATCGGTGTCAAACAAGAAAGGAAATCAAACCAGAAGCAGATAAAAATTAGGCAGCAACTGAAGACGCCAAAAAACAAAAGAATGAATATAAGGTGAAGGATCAGATGAGAAGACAAGAAATGTGGAGAATACATACATATAGTTACAAGTACAGAAAAGTCTTGGAACAACCTCATGCTAATCAGGATCAAATGCAGGAATGGTTAGGGAGAGGTGAATTTAATCCAAAAGATGAAAGGTTAATATTGGTGGCCCAAGATAGTGGACTAAGTACATGCTGGTTTACAAAGTCCATTGAACGTGATGGAGAAACAGACTAATGTAGGTTTTGTAAAACAGAATTAGAAAAAGTTGTGCATCTTGTTGCTGGCTGTGATATACTAATAGCAGATGACTGTATACTGAAAGGCTTAATAATGTGGCAAGACTGTTGCACTGGGAATTTTGCAAACATTATAATACTGAAGTAGCTGAAAAACTTTGGAAACATTGGCCACAAAGCATTATAGAAAATGATGACATTTACATCACATGGGATCACACATTACCTACAGTTCAAAAATAGATGCAAGAAAACCAGATAACACTCCATGAAAAGAAGACAAAAGTAGCATTGATCATTGACATTGCTACACTCAGTGACTATAGTGCTCAACTACAGAGGGACAGAAAGTCAAAAAATACCAGGATTTGCAGGCAGAAGTGAGGGCAATGTGGAAGAAGGATACCCAGACAGTTCCAATAGTAGTAGGAGCAATGTTTTTTATAAAAAAATATTTACAATCATACATAGATATGCTACTGATACGTCCTCCATATGAATTGCAGGAATTATTACTGGGCACATTGTGTGTGCTGCAAAGAGTACTTCTGGGTAACATCAAAGATTGAAACAATGCTAATTTCACGAACTTTAATCATACTTCAACTTAGGAATGGGGTCCCTTCCTGTCATGGTATTAGAAACCCAAAAGGCTTGGGAAAATTAAAAAAAAAAAAAAAAAAAGAAAGGCTGTAACCTTTACATCGCCAGTCTTTGTGCTTTCCAAACTTTGTCTATGTCTTGATATCCTGTCTATAGAAATCTCAAACAGGAGGGAGAAAAGACATATGACTATTGAAGTCTCATGTCCACCTTGAGCATTGCTGGCATAACTTCAGGCATGCAGACATATCTTAACCACTGGATATTTTATGGTACATGGTCATATACCTTCTTCAAATCCACAAAACTAGAGAAGTAGTGTTCATAGGATCATAGGAACATAGGAGGTTACTAGGCGAACGGCCAATTGTTGAAGTCAATCATTTTTTGTTTGCATTGAGGTATCATCCTAGGTGATGAGAAAATGCTGCTTAAGACTAGGGACATACCTGCTTGAGACACATAATCACAGAGCTCAGTCATGTCTCTCTTCATATAGTCCAGTGAGGTACATCACAAGTCATTCACACCAACATGGGACTATGACAGAGTCATAGCAGTGCCTGTTGTTGAGAGACTTGAGTGCATGTGTGATGTGGTGGATCCTAGCACCTGAAAGACAGCTGACTGTGACCTTTCCCTTATCCAACCTGGTGAGAGGGATATCTCTGTGTCTCACAATTGAGTCATCTATGACTAAGATGTTTTTTTTTTTTGTGTTATGCCTTAGAGGCTTGACTGGTGAGACACTGGTGTGTGATATATTATGCATACTATGTTCTGCAAAGGATGTATTATGTGAAGCGTGCTTGTGTTTGTGAGATATCTGATGTTTAGGTAAGCTTCTTGTAAGAACCTCTGCATATGTAGGTTCATGTGTTGTTGGTTTAGTAGGTGAGGTGTGCATGCTGACAACCTGCTTAGTATCAGATGAAATGACTGGTGAACGAGAAAGCCTGAATTCTAGGTTCTTGATATAGGTGCAACTCTCACATAATGAATTTGTGTGGACTAGAAGATGGTGGTTGTCAATGTACATGAGGCAATTGTTTCATTGCCTCAGTATGCCCATGTCAACCAGGCTGGCTGGAGAAACTGTGGGAAATTGCCTGTCCATAATACTAGGTAAATTGATGTGGTCAGAAAACAGGGAGAGGACAGGAAGAACCAGGTAGAGGACAGGAGAAGTGGACAAAAAATGCGAAGGGTTAGTGGGTAGGATCTGTGTTGGTAGTTCAGGAGTTTCACTGAATGTATCACCTGCCAGTGAGGGACAATCATGAGAATTCACCAATGGAGCACTAGCAGAGTACTAAGGGCCAAAAGTGTTTGCATCTATAACCACCAAAGGTGCCCACTACTGCATGGCAGTGTGCGATGCACAAATGCAGTGCTTATGTAGCAAATATGCATAAACTGATCTAAACAAATTAACCAATAAAAAAGCTTAAAACTGAGCCCTGTTCCAGCAACCTTCAATCAGATGAGTTCTAATTGCACACTCCTGCCACAACCCTATCCAACAAAAGATGGTTTGGTTTAGTTCTCAAGTTATACAAACAGAACTAGATTCAGCAGGTCCAAATCTAGTCTATGTTACAGCAAACAAAGTGCGATAATTTCAGGAAACAAAAAGTTCAAATAAGCAGTGATATGGTAACAACACAGTTCAAAAGTTCAATATACAGTAAAATAAATTCTACTTAAGTTTTGCAGAGATCAGCAGATGGATTGGATTTGCTTATGTACAAAATAAGAAAAAAATGATTTAAAGAAATTAACCAATAAAAAAGCTCAAAACTGAACTCTGTTCCAGCAACCTTCAGTCAGACAAGTTCTAACTGCACACTCCTGCCACTAGGTTGCAGGGAAACCCTCCCTAACAAAGGAGGGCTTGGTTTAGTGCTCAAGTTATACAAACAGAGCCAGATTCAGTAAGTCTGAATCTAGTCTATGCTACAGCAAGCAAAATGCACCAATTTCAGAAAAAAAACAGTTCAAATAAGCAGGCACAATAAGCCATCAATGAGCAATTCCCAGCTCATAAGGGCAGAAACTACCCTCTCCTCCCACAAGAGTGTAGACCACAAACCTTCTTAATGTAAAATAACTGGCCTAAAGCCCAAGCCCTTAAACCAGAACTACGACTCTTTTAGAATAACAGACACACCAAGCCTTCAACCAGCAATTCCCAACTTAGAAGGATGTAAGCTACCTCTCCTGCCACAAGAGTATAACCCACAAACCTTCTTAATGTAAAATAACTAGCCTGAAGCCCAAGCACTTAAGCCAGAACTAAGACACTTTTAGAATAACAGGCGCACTAAGCCTTCAACCAGCAATTCCCAACTTAGAAGGATGTAAGCTACCTATCCTGCCACAAAAGTGTAGACTACAAACCTTCTTAATGTAAAGCAATTGGCCTGAAGCCCAAGTGCTTAAATCAAAACCAATAGACTTAGAATAATAATTACAATTTAACCAGGCTACCAACAAGCAGTAATAAATGCAGCAGAATAAATGCAATTGAACACTTTTAAGAATAAGCAGCAAAAGCAAAATAAAGTAATAAAGTAGGAAAAACATGAATACAGTAAAAGTTGTTAAATAAAGTGCATTTTTAAGTTAAGTGGGAAGGGAAGAAACAGAAGATAATTAAAGGTTAAGAAACTAAGAGGTGGGCCTTCCCAAATGATATCTCTGTATTCAGAAGAATGAGCTGATGAGATGGGACTGGAAAGAGTGTCCAAAATCAAGAGAACCACTATGATTTCTGCCCTAGCTGTGGAGGAGTGGAACAACTCTTTCTCCTGGGTAAGATATTGGATGGGTCATGAGAGTTTAACAACACATGTCAACATCCTGCAAGAAGGTCTTAAGCAGACTAATTACTGGTGCCAAAGTCATTGTCTTAAACTTAATGCAAAAAAATGCATTATCACCCTCTTCAGTAAGGGTGAAATTCCTGCAAACGATCCTAACTTTAATGTCCACATTTTTATTTTTTCTTGATACATTTGTGTTTCTTCGTTTCTCCATTTTCTCTCCCTTTTATTAATTTCCATTCTCTTTTATATTTCTTCTTACATACTCTCATTATCAACTAATTTTCCTTTCCATTTATCCAATTCAATACCTTGTATAGATTAAGTGAAGCTCCATATACCCAACCGGCCATCCTCCTTATCCATATATAATAATCCTCTTTTGACTGGATTTAACCTAGACCCCCTGATGAATTTACACATATTTCAAGAAATTGCTTCTCCGATTTTTTTTGATATCATATATGCACTAGCTATATATGATACTTTCCCCATCCATATTGTATTTTTTAAATGTACTTTCTACTTGAATGACAACATGTACCCATTTAACATGACACTTATTCCCTTTAAATCTCTCATAATTTTCTCCAGTTGTTCAGTTCCTAGTACTGATATCTTTTTTCTTTCAAACTGTATTCCTTCCAACTATTCATTACCTGCAAAACCACTACACTTTTTCCTATTCATTTTTTAATCCAATATCTTGCATTTTTTTATACACGTATATAATTACTAGGGAATCTCCAAATTCTGGAACCCACACAGTTTGGTTATGTGAAGGGTAGATCATGCCTGCTCAGCTTGGTCAACTTCTTTGAGTCAGTCACCAAAGCTGTGGATGAAGACAAGGTGGTTCATACAGCCTACCTTGATCTGGCCACGGAGTTTGATACCATTCCCCATTCAGGAATCATAGAAAAACTCACTAAGCTAGGCATCAACCCCTATATCACTAGGTGGGTTGCAAACTGGCTCACAGATAGAACCCATAGTGTGAAAGTAACAGACTCCAAGTCAGACTGATGACCAGTCATGAGTGGAGTCCCACAGGGTTCAGTCCTGGGTCCTCTCCTGTTTGGTATCTACTTCTCTGAAGTCCAGACCAACACAAAGGGTCTCTAGCTGACAAAGTGGGCAAACGATTGCAAGTTGGAAGCTATTATTAACTCTCCAAGTGATGTTGACATCCTACAGAAAGGCTTCACTGAGATCAATGACTGGTGCCTTAAGCTTAATGCCAAAAAATGTGTCGTCATCCCCTTTGGGAAAAACCCAGTTCCCATGAATTACCACATCGATGGTAGTCCACTGCATACAGAAGGTATTATAAGAGATCTGGGAACACAGGTTGACAGCAGCCTCTCTTTTCACCACCACATTGCCACTGCGGTCAGAAAGTCCTTCTATGTGGCACATCTCACTACTAAGGGTTTTGCATCCAGGAAGAAAGAGGTGATTGTTTCCTTCTAGTCTTCCCTTATTAGGCCAGTCATCGAGTACAATGCCCCATTTGTCATGTACCTCACTAGACACCTGCAACAATTGGTGAGGCCGTAAAAGTACCTCACAAAGAGGATCCTAGGCCTTAAACACCTGTCCTATATGGACAGACTCAAACAACTCCAACTATTCTCTGTCTAATATTGCCTACTTAGAGGCGATCTCTGCTTTACATACAAAGCCATGTCTGATCCAGCTATGTTAGAAATGCTACATCTAATCTCTCCGCACCACACACTCCAGAGACCTCATCCTCATTACCACAATCAACAGAACATGCTGGAGCCCATACTATGGAAACGACTTCCCATACATGTCAAATAGAGCACTCACTGGCCCTCTTCAAGAGAAACCTTGATGAGTGGATGGGAAATAGAAACTTCACCCCAGGGATCACTCTAGTGGCTCTACTTGACAGAGGCACTGGGAACTAATGTCGGGTAGCACAATGTCAGGGTAATCCTATGGGCTAGGTTTGTAAAGGCTCCAGGGCCATTAGCCTAGTACACACCTATGAACCTATGAACTTGTTTCATTTCCTCTTTACTTTTAGCTGTTAATATTATATCATCAGCATAAGACCTAATAATAGGCTATAAAGCACCCATTTCCTGTACATATTTACTTATTTAATTCTTTTATTTATCCCTTTTATGGCACAATTCATAAAGTACAGTTGTGTACACTTACCATAAATGTAGATGTTTGAGTGTATTTACTGTTGCAGTCATTACATTTGGGTTATCTGCTTGCAGTAGCCCTCAGTCGGCCTGATTAACAAAGTCGTGGGTCCTGTGTCAGATGCTGTCCCTTCTTCCACGACGTCAGGTCGTCAGGGGTATAAAACATGCAGCCGACATCATTACATCAGTTTTTCTTGCCCCAGATGTCAGGTACCCCCCTAAGGGGAAGCAATTAAAACTACAATTACAAGGATATACCTCCAACAAAAAAGCAAATACACCAAAAATCTTTTTGAGCATAGTAAGGGAGAGTTGAGGTATATCCAAAAGAAGAAAGGGGGCTGGAGGGAGGGTAACCAGGACTGCAACAGTGAATACACTCGAACATCTACATTTATGGTAAGTGTACACAACTGTACTATGTTCTTTGTGTTTTACTGTTGCAGTCATTTCATTTGGGTAGATTCCCAAAGCTAAGGTTGGGAGGAGAAATTTAAATAGAATTAGGACCAGCTATAAGGCCCTGCAAGACTGCAGTGGCAAAGCTAGCTCTGGATTTAGAGAAAATTGGCAAATGATAATGCTTGGTGAAAGTATGCACAGAACTCCAGGTAGCAGTTTCTAGGATGTCCCTGGTAGGGGTGGCCCTGAGAAAGGCTGTAGAGGTAGATGCAGCCCTGGTTGAATGGGATCTGATGCACTGTGGGATATGTTTTCCATGGTACTTATAGCAGAAATAAATGCAGTGGCCTATCCATTTTGAAATGGTTTGCTTTGAAATAGCCTTCCCCTCTGTCCCTGCAGCAAATGCCACCAGCAGTTGTTCAGATTTCCTTGGAGTTTTAGTCCTGTCCATGTAGAATCTAATTTGTCTGTGCACATCTAAGGAGTGCGGTATCCATTCTACTTTGTTCTGTGGGTTAGGAAAGAAGGTAGGCAAATGAATGGACTGATTAAGAGCTACAATGGATACTACCTTGGGCATGAAGGAGGGATTGGTTCTGAGGGACACCCTGTTCGCATGAAAGATGATGAAAGGCTCCACTACCATAATGGCCTGTAATTCAGATACCCTTCTTGCAGAAGTGATTGCTAAAAGGAAAGCTGTTTTCCAGGAAAGGACTTTTAAATCTGCAGTAGCAGCTGGCTCAAAAGGAGGAAGAGTGAGTTTCTCCAAGACAAAGTTAAGGTCCCAGGCTGGAGTTGGAGCTCTCCTGGGTGGCCATCAATTTTTGGCCCCTCTGAGGAACTGCTTGAGCAGTGGATGAGAGAAGAGGGGAAGCTCTGTGCTATAATGAGCTGAAATGGCTAAGGCATGAATTTTGATGGAGGAAAAGGACAAGCCTTTATGAAGCATCTCAGTCAAGTATTGTAGAATCTGAGGTAAATTGGGCACTGCTGCACTCATCCCTTGAGACTGATTCCAGGCACAAAATCTTTTCCATTTTGCAGCATAAGATTTTCTAGTACTAGGCCTCCTTGCCTCTAAAATGATATCCATCACTGATTTACTGAGGGATGGTAAAGGAGAGATTAGGTAATTAGCCAGGCTGCTATGTTCAGGGTTTGCAGCTGAGGGTGCAGAATCTGGTTCTTCTGCTGAGACAACAGGGAAGGAGTCTGAGGCAGGTGCCATGGGGCCAAACGTGACACACTGCGCATGTGGGGGTAGCAGTGTTGGTGTGGCAAGTCTGGAGCAATTAACATTGTCCTTGCCTTGTCCTGTTTGATCTTTAGTAGTACCTTAGAGAGCAGAGGCAGAGGAGGAAAGGCATAAACTGATAGGTTTTTCCAGATGAAGGATAGAGCATCCACTTTCCAAGCTAGCTTGTGGGGAATCCTTGTGCAAAATTTGTCCAATTGATGGTTCTGGGGGGAGGCAAACAGGTCTATATCTGGGCTCCCCCATTTGCTTGTCAACATGTTGAAAATCCTTGGTTCCAGTTTCCACTCATGTGGGTTCATGAGGTTTCTGCTTAGTCCGTCTGCCAGTGTATTTAGTTTTCCTGGCAGGAATTGAGCTTGTAGATTCATTTGGTAGCTCAAGGCTGTGTTCCACAATGCCATGGCTAGTCTGCAGAGGGGGTAAGAATGTGTATCCCCCTGCTTGTTTATTTATCACATGACAGTGGTGTTGTCCGTCTTTACCATTAGTTGCCTTGGAAGAATGTGGTCTTTGAAGGCTGTCAGAGCATTCTGTACAGCTAACATTTCCTTTTGATTTATGTGCAGGTGCATTTGACTTGGGTTCCATTTGCCCTGAATGCACTTCCCTACCAGGTGAGCCCCCCATGCATAGTCTGATGCATCTGTTGTTAAAGTTTGAGCAGCAGGGGGTAGTGTGAATTGTAGTCCCCTGTTTTGGTGGCAGGCCTCTGCCCACCAAAGGAACTCTAGGCATAGGCAAGGTATGATAGGAATCATTGCTTCTAGATCCTGTGAATGTTGACACCATAGGCTTTTGAGATACCATTGTAGTTTCCTCATATGCAGCCTTGCATATGGAATTAGAAGAATGTAGGAAGCCATGAACTCCAAGGCTTGCAGTATTTGCCTTTCAGATAGCTGGGGTTTTGTGACCACTTGTTTGAAGCAGGTTGTCAAATGAATCAGTTTCTCTGGCGTGAGGAAAGCCATCTGGGAAGTTGTATTCAAGCTTGTTCCCAGAAATATAATTTGTTGACAGGGTACCAGGTATGATTTCTTTTCGTTTATGGTGTACCCCAGACAAGTCAGCATCCTTTGAACAAAGGCCAGATGATTCAAATGTATGTCCTGGCTTTCTGCCTGAATTAGACAATCATCCAGGTATGGGTATATTTGAATATTTCTTTGCCTGCAAAATGCTGGAGCTAGGCACTTTGTGAATACCATGGGCACAGTAGATAAGCCAAAGGGCAGTGCAGAGAACTGATAGTACATGCAGCCTGCTTTGAAGCATAGGTATCTTCTGCAAGACTCCCTGATAGGGATGTGCAGGTATGCTTCTTTTAAGTCTAGTGTTGCCAACCATGCATTTTTGCCTAGCATAGAATGCAGCTGATGAAGAGTCAGCATTTTGAATTTTGGAATCACCAGAAAGGTGTTTAGAGTAGAAAGGTCCAGGATAGGATGCCACATATTGCCTTTTCTGGGTACCAGGAAAAGTCTCGAATAGAAACCTTGTCCCTTTTCCTCTTCTGGTACCAACTGAATAGCCCCCATGCTTAAGAGAGACAGTACTTGATTTTAGGCCTCTTTCCATTGATTTGGGGGTAGATCTGGCCACCTGCTCGGTGTTGGTAATGTGCGGAAGTGAAATCTGTATCCCTGGGACACTATATTTAAAACCCATTTGTCCTGGGTAATGAGTTCCCAGTTTTTGGCCTGTAGACCAAATCTTTCTGCCTAAAGGAGCATTCAGTTGGGAAGTGCTTGGAAGTTTTAAAAGCAAGTCATTGAGACAGTTTTCCAAAGGGGGAGTCTTACTACTCCCAGAATTGGGTGCGGAAATCCCCCACTGCTTAGTCTTGTGTGTCCCCTGGGACTGAAATCTGGGGTTTCTGCTGTGTCTAGGTTTGGCTTGAGAAAACCTGGAAGGGGTTGGAAAGGACCAATTCTTAGAGGGCCAATGCCTACTAAATCTAGGAGGCTGAACTTGCAAGAAATCTTTAACAGTTTGCGTAGATTTAGCTTTATCTTCTATCTTTTTAAGAACTTCCTCAGCTTTGTTGCCAAACAGGCGGTCCTGATTTAAGGGAGCATCCAACAGTTTAGCTTTAACATGATCAGGTAAAGATTGCTCCTTAAGCCAAGCATGCCTTCTGAGCACAGACCTAGTAACAGCAGCCCTGCAAGAGGCCTCTAATGAATCAAATCCACATTGCAAAGTATGTTTACCAACCTGTTCAGCAGGATGCATTAAATCCTGTAATTCTTTATTTTCAGCACAGTCAGGAATCAACATCATTTTCTATTTAAGCAACCCAATAACATGTTGTTGATACTTTAACATATGAAACTGGCAATTTAAATCTCTAATGGCCAAGGTTGCAGAAGTGTAAACCTTCTTACCCCATCTATCCAGCACCCTGGAGTCTCTATCAGAAGAGGTAGGATCTTTAGCAGTAGAAGTCTTAATGCCCTTGAGTCCCTGTGAAATAGTCTCTGGATCCACAATAGGATTTTTAAAAAGAAACTTGTGTGAACCAGGAACACTGTAATATTTGTCAGGTTTTCTGGGAGCAGGAGGTAAAGAATCAGGGGCCAAACTAGATTCCGAAAAAACATTATCAGCAATGTCTAGTACAGGAGGTATAGCTAAAGGCCTATGCTGAGGCAGGAGTAAGAAATCCCTAAGCCTATTTTTTGAATCAGAAAAATCCTGGCTTTCCCAGTGGAAATGCTCCCTTAGAGCATGTAAGGTTTCACCAAAAGAAAAATCCTCTGGAGGGGAAGCAGAGGGAATAGAGTCCTCTGCATCAGAATCCTCATAAGTAGATACGGGCAAATCCAGATCATCAGAAGAATCAGAAAAATCAGAATCCTGTTCAGAAGATTCATAAACAACTTCAGCCCAAGGTCTCTTAGAAGGGGGAAGTTGGCTTCCCCTGATTAAAGTTATAAGATCTTCAGCCATTCTTATCTTTTGTTTTTTAGGCATAGAGGCCTGAGCATGCAGCCTGGGCATCAGTTTCTTAGGCATGGTTCGAGATTTAGGCCTAAATGAAGAAGGAGGCTTCGGTTTAATATGCAAATCCGTAGGCCTGAATACACCCTCAGGAGCTGGTGCCTGCACAGTGGCTCCAGACCCATCCAAGGTAGAGACATCCGCAGGTTCCACAGTTGAAGCATCTCACAGCATACTGGACTCTGAATGGGTCTCAGTAGAGGCCTGCAAATCAGAAGTAGTGGGTATCAGGGGCTGCGAAAGCACATCACTGAGTACCAGTGAACTGGTGACTGGCTTAGGAGAAGCATCGTCGGCAGCTTTTGACCTAGGCGGCCTGTCTCTGTCTTTATCTTTGCGTTTTTTCAGAATCCCGGTAGTCGGATGGCTAACTGATAACATTTCTGGATAATTAAACCGAGAACCAAAATATTTAGAGGTGAAAATATACCGGTGACGGATAGTGTGCTGATTAAATAAAGCACAAAACCGACAGCAAGGTACGTCATGGTCAGGGCCCAGGCAAGGAACACAGTATGAATGAAAATCTTTGTGAAGTATTTGCTTTCCACAAGTAATGCAATTATTAACTTTCACTGACATTGGTAAGGAGCAAGAAAAAGTTTCCCCAATGGGGTACTTAGCTTTAGTTGAAGACTTTGGTTCTGAAACTCAAAAATGAAAATTCCAGGGGAGTCGGCCGACCGGCACTTGCGAACTGCTTCTGCTTCGGGCACCGCGCGGCAAGAAGGACTGATGCAATGATGTCGGCTGCATGTTTTATACCCCTGATGACCTGATGTCATGGAAGAAGGGACAGCATCTGACGCAGGACCCAAGACTTTGGTAATCAGGCCAACTGAGGGCTACTGCAAGCAGATAACCCAAATGTAATGACTGCAACAGTGAAACACGAAGAACATCCATTACAAGCAAAATACTACTCATTGGACATCCTTGTTTTAATCTTCTCTATTCAACTCAGTTTCTTCACTTAATTTCACTTAACCAGCCATTTACTAAGATTCTAACTTTAGTATTTTTATATACTGGTTCACATACTTTTTTATTCATATACTACAATTATATTCTTTCATTATTTGCCATAAAATGTCATGTTATATTAAATCAAATGCTTTATCTATATCAGCCACCATTAATTTTGCTTCTTTTTGACCTTTCCTTATATCATCCACAATTTCACTAATTATCATTAATAATTACTGGCTTCCATTTCCTTTGACCCCATAAATACATTTCTTCTATTATATAGTTCAATTTATTTTCTAATCTTTTTGCATTATCTTCATAAAAAGGTTATAATCATTGGGGTGAATTCAATAAAGCCTACGCAGAGTGATTTTCTGTGTAGGCATAGTGGTACGGAGCTTATACGGAAGTAAGCAGCCGTGGGATCCAGTAAACAGAGCAGAGGGGTGTGCATGTGTATGTGAACATGGAAGAGTCTGGCATGCAAATCACCTCATAAGCAGGTGAATTTCATACAAATGAGGGCACTAGAACAATCCAGCAAGCAGATAGACAATCCTGGTGACCCTGTGTTGGTGTCCAAAGTGTACAGGAAAATATCTGTGTACAAGAAAGTAAAAATTGAACAGGGGCTGTAAAATCCCATTTAGAAGGTCAGAAATTGCATAGTAAGCACAGAAATGTGGAAAACTATGCCCTGTGTGCCCAAAAAATAATTAAAAATAATATAATATAATGTTTTTAATACCCATATTACGTTTACATGGCATGTAGCAGCACGCAAACATGCTGTTTTGCAAAAAAAATATTAAAAAGTTTAAAAATGAAAAAAAAAGACATATGTAACAATAATGCATTATAGGGCCCTGCATGGCATATGTACAATGGAATATTTCAGTGGTTGCTAAGGAGGCAGGCACTGGAATAGTGAAGTATCCAGGTTGTGTGCATGGATCTGTATGCAAATGAGCTGGGGTTACTGAATAGCAAAAATGGGCCACTGTGTCCACAGATAAAATCCTTGTAGCCCCAGAAACACATTGGTGTCCACAGAGGCTGACATCAAAAGCGGGTGTGTCACAATACGTTTAAATGGACTGGAGCTCAGTGGCACCCGTTTGCATGGCGCACCACTAAGCTAAGCAGTAGGGTGTGTCCAGTGCTGCTAAGCTTTGTTTAGCTGCAGGGCACGTGTTTTAGCAGGTTTGAGCTATGCTGAGCATACTCATGCATGGGATGTGTCCAGAATGCTGAGCAGTGTTTATACCAGCAGCGTGGATTTGCACTTTGAGCTGCAGTGCTTAGCAGGGAAGGCATTTAAAAAAAAAGGAAATAGCCTGGTAAAGCCAATCACATATAAAATACTGATAGCCCCTGTTCCACTTACACTTGGCCATTCAAACCCCTCAATGATGTACCTGGCAGGTAGAATGCATAATAGTTAGCCAATCACAGAGGCTGCACCTGCAGTAGAGCACTATAAAGTATGCATACAGCCTACAATCTGATTTTTCCCCCATACTCTGCACCACTGGAGTACAGACTTGGGAATTTTAGCTGACAGAATGCTAGGGGCTGCTGCTGCTCTGCTACATCTGTATGTGCTAGAGGCTGAAGTCAGTGCTGCTGCTGCTGCTGCTGACAACAGGCCTACAACAAGAAGGAGAAGAGTGTTCAGGCCCAGCGCAACCTTCCAGGAGCTACATGAGCTGGAGATTGTAGAGAGTTATAGAGTGGAAAGGGACATACTACAAGAACTCACTGAGCTCTGCCGCCCTCAACTCAAATCCACAGCCAAGAGAGGGGAACTCATCCTAGTGGCAACAAAATGTATGTGTAGTCCTTAGAATAATAGCTACAGGTACTTTTCAAAGATCAACTGAGAATGTGATGGGAGTCTCACAGGCATCTTCATCCAGGGTACTCCACCAGTTACTGGCTGCCATGCAAACACATGCCATTGAGCACATTTATTTATCCTGCACCCCTACGGCAAGGGTCAGCAGTATGCATCCCTTCTACTGTGTAGCATACTACCCTGAGGTACTGGGTGCCATAGACTGCACTCATGTACACATCAAAGCACTGTCCGATGGGGGGGGGGGATAGTCTACGTCAACCGCAAGGGTATCACTCCATCAACTGCCAGGTCGTATGCAATGCCCAGGACATTATCATGAATGCGTGTGCCGACAGCCCTGCCAGTTATCATGACTCACATATCTGGCATGCATCACAGCTGTACCAGATTTTGCCAGTGGGGCATCCTCTACGACCATCTACTGGGGGATGCTGGCTACGTGCTGGAACTGTGGATGATGACACCCATCAGAAATGCACACACACCTACCAAAGAATGCTATAATGAGACACACGCACAAACTAGGAGCATCATAGAGCATGTGTTTGGGCTGCTCAAGTCATGGTTCTGGTGTCTCATTATATCTGGTGGAGCCCTGCAGTACTTTCCAGCCACATGTGCACGCATGTTCACAGTATGTACCATGCTACATAATATGATCGGGGGAAACAGCTGCAGCAGGATCATAACAGGGAAGGGACACACAGCACCCCACCGGTGCCAAGGTCCCCACAGCCACACCCACAGGGGGACACAGAGGAGGATTCCCCTGAGGCTGTCCCTGTAGACAGACGTAGGCATGCTCAGTATGCCTTGGCCTTGGCAAAGAGGCAATGCATAACACATGCACTGACAACCTAGGGTCCTAGGGACTGATACCTTAATCCGACTCATATACATATTAAAAAGGATGCCAGCCACACCACACAACCTGTACCATACCGTGTATTGGCTGTGTATTGCATGCATCAGACAGCATCAGCCCTGAAGTACTGTTATTTCAACTGCTGCGTTCACAAGATAAGTCACTCTCCTTTACAACAAACGTATGAGGTATTAGACTATGGTAGCATATGTATGGATCTGCTGCATGAATGCCAGGGAATAGAGTGGGCTACTGGGCTACTTGCAGAGAACTAACAGCTACGTGGGACAAAAGGTACTCGGTCCAATACTGGCTGCCCCATAATATGCATTAGACCACAAGGCAGCAAAACCCACTGCAGTATGCGAGGGAAATGCCAAACATGGGACAGATGCACAACTGTCAATGCTCGAGTCCCCTACCCCCCAACACAGACGTGTTCCCATACAACTGCAGTAACTGTATTTTTACAAGGATATAGCAGCAGGCCACGCAATCCCAGAGCTTCCCCAAACAATCTGGCTAAATGTTCTATTTCCACAATATGCAGGGGTCAAAGTGTATGTCTGTCTGCTGTTGATAGTGTCAGGAATTAAACGTCACTTTTTGGTGGCTGATGGGGCTCAGTGGGCTAAGCAGGTTAAGTGCATTAGCATGGTTGATGGTGTTCATGTTTCGGAGCTGGCTGCACCTACAACTTTTGCATGTGATGTACTATCAATGTGTCACAATCTGTTAATGCAAGAAAGCTGGACAAGCCAGAGAAAATGGAGGGACAGAGGGACACACCTATGGACATTATACATGCTCTGAGTAACCTAGAAGGTGGCTAGTATAACAGCAGGTTGTAACAAGTCAGAGAAGCAGCAGGATGTAAAGGCCACCATGTAAATGTGTCAGTACCTACAACAAGTCAGTGGACACTATGTAGTAGTATATTACCAAAAATACACAACTGTCTGAGGAGCAGAGTGGCAATATGGGGTGGAATGCTGGACATCTCGCAAAACATGTACAGTCAGAGGTGTGAAGACTGCAACCCTGCGTGTGGTGTTACATCATGTACACCTGTCACAGCATACCTACAATCACTTAGAGCAGGAAATATGGACAAAGCCATGAACAGGAGTGAGACAAAGGCCCAAATATAAGGCCAAGGATTAACTAGTGGCCAGACAAATGTAGAAAGTGCAGAGAATAACAGGTCATGCAGTAGCATGGGTTCCTTGGTGTGTAAGTCAGTACTCAAATGTCTGTTACCAGTTCCTAATGTCAATATATAATGATTTGCCACTGATGTACCAGAGAATCACAATGCTATGTAATACATACCATACATATGATGCAAAACCTGCACAGTCTATTACGATCTGTACAGTCACTAGGTATGACTCATATATTACGTTAAGCACACAGCTGGGGAATCTCTTGGACGAATATCAGAGAGGTGCTGAACTATTGAATCAGGTGCAGCAGCCAAGTGGCTGTAGCTTAAAAAAATGTAGACTGGAGTGCAGGTAGGTCTGGCCTGGAGTCACCTTGTAAGTGCTGACAGTCACACTGGGCATGCTCCTACACTTAGTTAATTTCAGCCCATGTCTGATGCCTCATCTGACTAAAGAAATGAGATGTGAAAATATCTCTATGAATACAGACAGCTATGTATACATATCTGTCTCTCCCTATCTTACCGTTATCTATCAATATGTGGCACACACACACACACACACACACACACACATATTTATATATATATATATATATATATATATATATATATATATATATATATATATATATATATATATATATATATATATATATATATATATATATATATATATATATATATATATATATATATATATATAGGTCTACTTTGACCCATTGAAATGACACTTCAGAGAAACTCAGTTTCACTAGCCCAGTTTCACAAAAGTGCATTTCTCCAGAAATGCACTTTTGCGAAACTACAGATCACCAAGATTGCTGCTGGAGATCACTGTACAAGGGGGTTATGGGAATTTTCCTTTTTCCTCACTTTAGTGCAATCTCAGAGTTGATATATATTAGTAGCGGGGGTGTGGGGGCCCCCAGATCCCCACATGGGGGACATAATTTATTGTAGTGTATATATATGGGTCTAGGACTATTCACTGAAACCACATTTCACTGTGCACAGTTCACTGAAAGCTCAATTCACTGAAAACACAATTCACCGAAACACATTTCACTGAAAGTTATATATGGCCTTTTCCCCACTGTAATGAGATCCTGGAGTTAGAATATATAATAAGGGGAGTGTGGTGGTACCGCCCCCACATTGGGGGGGTGTGGGGGCATAGCCCCCCCCACCTATTTTAAATATTTTGAACTATACACACGGATACTTGCAATTTCAATAAATTACTCTTTTCTAAACTTAATAAATATACAAACTATGCGGGGGGCTATGCCCCCCCCACACCCCCTTACTATATATTCTGACTCCAGGGTCACACTACAGTGGGGAAAAGGCCATATATAACTTTCAGTGAAATGTGTTTCAGTGATTTGTGTTTTCAGTGAATTGTGCTTTCAGTGATTTGTGCACAGTCATTTGACTTTCAGTGAAACGTGCTTTCAGTGAATAGTCCTAGACCCATATATATATATATATATATATATATATATATATATATATATATATATATATATATATAAAACCTCAAAATACTGAAATTCATTTTACTGCATCCACAATACTGAATTTCAGAATACTGAAAGCTTACAATGCTGAAATGCAAAATACAAAATGGCAGTGTGTACAGTACTTTCAGGTAAGTAAAGGTATATGCTTTTTCCCCCACTGTAGTGTGATCCTGGAGATAGTATCTGTAGTTTTTTTTTTTGGCGGGGGGTTGGTTTTATATCATCCATTGTCTGCTAATAAGGTAAGTAAGTAGTTTTTAATTTTGGAATTAGTTAGTCGTTGGAGTTGTAAGTGTGCATTTTTTTTTCTTTTATGATTTTCATTTGCTGAGATGAATTGTTGGTGATATTTGCTCAGTTAATTTGGTATGTTGAAATTAGATTTTGTGAATGTTAATGTTATTTGTGATGAAATGTTTGGTTTTCACAGATCTGTGATTTTTTTGTTATGTTAAGCAATTCACAGGTGAAGGGAAACACACATCATG
Organism: Protopterus annectens; assembly: GCF_019279795.1. Classification (NCBI taxonomy): domain Eukaryota; kingdom Metazoa; phylum Chordata; order Ceratodontiformes; family Protopteridae; genus Protopterus; species Protopterus annectens. The sequence continues at coordinate 1,306,881,773 of NC_056733.1, forward strand.
TCTATGGTTTAACATTTTGTATTTTGCAATTCAGCATTGTAAGCTTTCAGTATTCTAAAATTCAGTCAAATGACTTTTCAGTATTTTGAACATACGGGATTGTGGACTCAGTCAAATGAATTTCTGTATTTTGAGCTTTCAGTCATTAGAAGTGGATCCATATATATATATATATATATATATATATATATATATATATATATATATATATATATATGTATATATATACATATATAGGAGCCGTTTATAATCTCGAAAAACTGAAATGTTGAATTTCAGTATATCGAGACTATAAACCCAACAGGGGCACAGCAAAATAATTTTCTTGGGTGGCGAAAGCCAGGGTACCTTTTTGGCTAGGCTTGTATAGGCCCTAGGGCCAATAGCCTAGTACCTACCTATGAACCTATGAAATAGCGAAAGTTCATAATCGCAAATTTTAATATCTCGAATTCGCGGTTATGGCCTTACGCTACGTGATGTCCTGGATTGTGTCTTTATGGTACTCGGTGCCGTGTGTGGATCTAGGTGTTTTGTCAGGTAAATGAGTGTTTTGTAAGGGATTTGGGTGGGGGTTAGAGTGTGTTTGCGTGTGCTGATATGTTTGATGTTTGTGTGAGGGACTGGAGAATGTGCATGTGTGAGTTTGCTTTTGTTTCCTGTTTGTGCGATCTCGGAGTTAGTATATGTAAGTGGGGGGGTGTGCAGGGGTGCTTGCCCTCCTGCTTTTGTGTGCGTATGAGTTGTGTATGTGTGTAGTTTTTGTTTGTTTATGTTGTGATGTGGGTGTTGTGGTGTATGTATGGTGTAGTGTATGCGGTTTGTTCGGTGTTTTGAATTTCGCATGTTTGGGCTCGTGGTTTTGTAGTTTCGGTGTTTTGTGGATTCGGTTTCTTAGTTTTGAAATACTGATATTCGATGTTTCAGTATTTTGAGATTATGAAGTGAATCCATATATATATATATATATATATATATATATATATATATATATATATATATCTATATATAAATATATAGATATAGATATATATATATATATATATATATATATATATATATATATATATATATATATATATACACACACACACACACGCACACACACACACACACACACACACACACACACACACACACACACACACACACACACACACACCCACAGACACACACACACACATATATACATATATATATATATATATATATATATATATATATATATATATTTATATACATGCACATGTATATATGTGTGTGGGGATACACGACTGTCCACACTTACACGCAGAATGTTGCAATTAACTGCACCTACACACCCAACTGTTGTCTGACTGTAATAGACCACAGCCGCATAATGACATAATCCTCCCAACCACAGAACCCTGTGCCTGTGGAATGTCACACTGTAGACAGACAATCGTGAGCAGATGGTGTAATGTGCAATGGTTGCAATGCAAGACTTGGACAGGCCATATTGATATTAGCCAATTGTCCACCTAGCAAACTGCAACCAGACAAAAATGGTGATACTGTTACCTGTACACACATAGGAGGGGTATTAACAGGTACCCCACTGCTATGACACTAAATACAATAACAGTATAAAGCTGGTTCATTCTGCAGGCCACACAGGTTGTGTAACACAAGACCATTTTGTGTAGCCCACAAGTGTTGTGGCTGCAGCCACATGTAACCTAGATGTAACCAGTGGCACATACAATTAGTACTGTGAGCTGTAGTGTGTAATAGGAGGTAGGTAGGGGTTCTAATCTCATATCAGTCACCTTGTGTGTGTATATGTAGATATTTCCCATACAGCAGTACAGGCTTGCCCATCAGGCCTATGTCTGTGCAATGACCAATCATTTTATGGCCCTGTGACCAGCATCCTCCACAACATTGGCTTCCCTGTCAACAGCTGCTGATGTCATCCACCTTAACAGCACTGGCAGACACTCTCAAGACAGATAAGCTCCATGGTGCATGCGATAAGTACTTAGTGCTATAGTCTATACTACTAGAGAGGTAGGGATTCTACTCTCAATAAGGTCAACTCTGTGTGTGTGTGTGTGTGTGTGTGTGTGTGTGTGTGTGTGTGTGTGTGTGTGTGTGTGTGTGTGTGTGTGTGTGTTTGTGTGTAAATATATCCCCTAGCAGCAGTGTGCCCCTCTCACCTATCTCTGTGCAATGGTTATACATTTTAAGGCCTTGTGCCTACCTGTCAACCTCCCCGTCAGTCTCCTTTACAAGGCCTGATGATGTCATCCACCTTAACACACTGGTAGACACTCTCACAATAAATAAGCTCTGTGGCTCATGCAATAAGCACTTAGTGCTATAGTGTATACTAATAGACAGTTAGGGGTTCTACTTTCAGTAAGGGCAACTCTGTGAGTGAGTATGTGTGTAAGCATATCTCCTTGCAATAGTGTGCCTCTCTCACTTATCTGTGTACAATGGTTATACATTTTAAGGCCCTTTGAGTAGCTGCTGGCCCTAAATAGCCCACATCTACCTAGGCATAAATGCTATCTGCCACCACCTACATTTGTAGGTACAGAACATCCAGGTGACACATATCAAGGGTAGCATGCCTTGTCACAGGGTATGCATGCAGGGTTACGCTATCCACCCCCATTGTCCCTGACACACTGTTCTACACATATGCACCTAGGTAACCATGCACATATACAAGCATACTTTGCTGATGTCATATTTCCTCTGTGCTGCCTTGCCATCCTGAGCTGCTGTATTGCTGCCAAGTCTCCACAGTGTAACCGCTCAGACCCCTGGAACAGAAACATACACAGTTCGGAGAGACACCTATCAGTCTGCAGCACTACTGCCAATCTAATATTATGCAACAAAGGTAAAAACATTTTGATGTGTACTCATGACACATGCCAGCATACAGCACCTGTCATGGCATAACACTACCACACTGCAACACATCATGTAATGTAATATAGTCACCCTGTGCATCAGACATATATTTATATGTCCCTGCATTGATAGTATGGATGGCAGTGATGTGGCACAGGTATCATCACATGCACAGGGTGTGATGTGGGGGTGCCAGAGACCTAAGCTGTGCCAAACTGTTAACATTGTGTGTGTGTGAGTCAGTAAAGTGTGCTGGTCAGCTGGGCCATGGAGAGGTGCCATGTGTGTCTGTTGGTGACCCGTATGTGGCAGTGATGTTTGAGTGTGGGCACATACACAGTCAAGCCAGGCACTAGCCCTACACGTGTTTATGTTGGACAGCTGTGGACCGTAAATAGCAGAATGAAGAGTTCACCATCTCAGGCCATGAACACAGGACCTGGCTGTACCAGGAGTGGCACTGGCATCACCATGATCAGGGTCAGATGTGGTACTAGTCGCTGATGGTGACTCATGTCTGCTGGGACTGTGTCCCTCATGGAACTGCCCATGACCATGTGCCCATGGCCTGCCACGTTGTGGTGTGGACAACACCATTCAATCTGTTGTGCTGAAGGTACTGCCACTATGGGAGCATGAGTGTGCACGGTCATGTGAACTCTCAGCAGATGTTGTGTCTGACCTACATCAGCAGATGTTGTGTCTGACCTACATCCACATGTCCGATGACTTACTCCCATCACACGTTCCAGCACAGACAATGTGAGGTCAAGGACTGATAATGTCTCACCCTACCATCTCTTCACTACATCAGTGAAATGAAGCATGGTGTCACCAGTGTGGTGGAGGGAGTCACAGATGTTGGACAGTGATGCATCCAGGATCCTGAGCATCCATCTGGTGTTGCACTTGGAACATGCCTGTGCCTCCATGATGGACCAAAAAGCCTGTGATGTGACAACTGTGACAGGTGGTGGATGGGCAGCAGTGCTCCTTTGAGCACCCCATCAATCTACCTGTGTGGGACCAAACCAGCTTTCTGGCTATGGCTAGTGTCTACACTCACTGATGTCATTGATGCCGCCACACTCTGACTGTCCAATATCTGTGGCCACAGGGAACTAAGCATGTGTGGGCATACTGACTGTGTGCAGGGGCAATGGGGCAGGAAGTGGGATGTCAACCCATGGGACAGATTCAGCCCCCAAAAACCTCACCTGTGCCTCACTGTGGCCACTATCATCATCAGAGTCTGATGAGACACTGACATCAGTTTGTGAGGGGGTCACACTCCAACCCCCATGGTGAGCTGTGAGGAAGAAGACAAAATAAGTACATTATAACCTGCACTATTATGTATGGTGACCCACACACACACAAACAGAAATACAGGTGAGGAGTCACAACTGCATTACACATACCACATCTTATTTCTGATCCCATGCACAACACACAAGCAGACTACAACATACACAGACAAGACAGGTGCTTTATAACATGCACTGCAGCTACGTCTGGTTAATGTTGCCTCTACTATACACCTGTGAGATAAGCAATATGTCAGTGTATGTGATACACCTAAAACACAGAGCACCCGTCTTGAGCATACTGTTGCCCCCTGTATAGCAGACTGCATATAACTTCACAAAAATAAGTGCAAATATGTTATCACTCCTGTACACTGCTGTGTTTGCAAAATTCAATGCACTTCAGTTAACCCCTTCAAAACTGAACATACAAGTATTGTACTCTGGCTAAGCATATCAGTTGTGTCTACAGCAAAATGGCAGCCCTTAACATTCTTAGGGTATATATGATCCATAAAAAAACAGTATCACACTCACCGGGTACAGGACCTTAGACTCTGGCCACACCTGATGTACCTAGGGAAATGTGAGGGAGAGGTATTGTCAGCAATACCAAATGTGGCATTGTTACAGGATAATATGTGTGCATATCTACATGTACAGCAGGTAATGTGTTACTGCCTACATTGCTGGCATTTTGAGTATGTGTGCACAACTGTGTGTTAAAACAACCCCCTGCAATGCAGATAGACCTGACATCCATGTACTGGTATGGAGAAGCTGCAACAATGACTGATATAGTATTACAGTGCTGAACACAGGAGGCTTACCTGGATGCTCCTTTGCTGCAGATGCTGTGGCACCCACCTCCATGATGTATGAAGTGATGGATGCTTGGGAGCTGGTGTTTGTCAATAATTGATGGTTGTTCTCAGAATGTAGAGAATCTGGCTGTCAGATGCCAGAAACTTTTTGTGACCGATATGTACACTCTGTCAGTGAGATTGGGCCTGTGCCCCCCAACTAATAATGGTTATGACCTGAATTACTGTTATAGGGGATTGCCAGGTATGCTAGCCATAGCTTTCAAGTGATGAGATATGAATGTTGACAAAACAGTGACCTATCCAGAGTACATTAGGGACAATCAGGGATACCTTTACAATGTCTGAACTATTCCTGTGTGACATTCACAGACTGAGAGGAGCTGAATGACAGTACATCATGTGATATGACAGCCGTGTCCACCCTTACTTGCTGTCTGTATTTCTAACACATAATCCAAAAGCATTCATATAGGAGCTGACCATTGTAGGAGGGAGTGAGAAGGTCAGCGCTGTGATTTAAGTCACAGTAGGCACAGTTGAGAGACATGTCTGTAGCTATTGGACAGCAGACTATTACCAACATGTTTTCCAGAGATATACTACAGGCCTCCTGTTGTAATCCCTATTTTCCATAACCACATCCCCCCATCTGTGTCCCATTATATGGGTCTTGTATTACATACCTGGTAGAGTGATGTAATCCTTTTGTGTACAAATTCTTAAGAAAAATACTTCCAAAATCACAGTCTGTCTTGGTAAAGCAAATTACAGACTTGTTTTCCATAGGCAGCTGCTTGCCTTTTGTAGGTAATGCTCAGTAACAGGTGATTGCCTGTGCAACAGTCTTTGGCTCAGACCTGCTAATTACATCCAGAACAGCTGGGTAGTACATTCATTAGCCAACAACATGGCACAACAGTGCAATATTTAAAGCCTTCATGTAGGACTTGGCCCCTTTCTTAGTCTGTGAGTTTGACATAGTGAGGTGTGGAAAATACGCCATGCAAACCCACTCAGCTATGCTTAAACTTGATCTTTGCATTCATAATTGAATGTATCTGGTTTCTATTTTTAGATGTCTGGCATGTGTCAATTGCTGGGTGCCACGCAGCGCTGCACAAACATGACAAAAAAAAAAATTCATGCATATGCATACATTGATATCCGGCAGTTTGACAGTGTATGAGTTGTGTTACTCATCTCCAGACACAGTAACACACTCCCTACACTGATTCAATAACAGTGTTACACAGCTCTCCCTCAGTAATGCACCTTTATTTATATGCATGGCATGCTACTGAGGTGGTACCACATATATGGGCATGGTCCCTTCCGTGTAGGCTTTACACTCTGCCTACATGGATTTTTATTAAATCTGTGGGATTATTATTCAACATTATTGGCCTCCAATTTTTAATTTCATTCTTTCCCGTTTTTTCCATATATATATCTCAGAATGCTCTACATATTTCTAACTAATACTGTCTTTTAACTATTCATTAAATATCACTACCAAAATTTCATTTTGGAATTGCTTTAAATTTCTATACATTAAATATCCTATACCGTCTGGCCCAGCTGCTGAATTTATATTTATTTCCTTCATTACCTTTTCTAACTCTAATTATAATTTGTTTTTCCAGTTCTTTATTCATTTTTTGCTATAAAATGCTTTACTCTCTACTGATTTATTTTTCTTTCTTTCTTTTTCACCATCTCTTTCACATGCTTAACTACAACATTTGTGATATTTGTTTGTTCTTTTTCATCTTTTTCCTTTTCATTTTTTTCCTTTTCTGTCATTATACCGCAATCTTCCTTTACTTTTTTACTCAAATATGGCAATACATCTTCCTTTTTTCCTTGCAAAAATATTCTTGTTTATATAATTCATCTTTAATTTTTTTCTGATTCTTTTGATAAAATATTCTTCTTTTCTAAAATATTTCTTTTGTTCTTACCAAGACTATATAAAGCCCGTTTTTGCATTTTTCTATATTCCTTTTTGGCTTTTTCTATGTTCCCAAGTTAGCTATGTTCTTTTATATTTCTCTTTAAAAATTATCCATTATTCTAACCATCTTTTATAAAAATCTCTCATAGTAAAATGATCAGTCCATAACTTTATTACTTCTCAACCTTTCTGATTCCAATCATTTTCATTACTTCTCTTTATTCCTTTTCCAATTTATACAATCTTTATTCTTATCTATTTCTATCCATATAGCCAAAAAAATCTAAAAAAAAAACATTTCAATTGCATCTTCTAATATTGTTCTTATAGTTTTAGATATTAAAAAGTAATCCATTTTTGTTTTCCTTTTTCCTCTTCTATATGTGCTTTTATTCAAATTCCAGAATTTTAAATTCCTGCATTTTATTATTTCTTCCATTACTTTCTTATCTGATCTATTTTTTTGCATTTTATGTCTCAAATCACAATTAAAATCTTCTGTTATTACTTTATCTATATTTACTATAACATAGTTCAGTATTTCATTAAAAAAATTGTCTCTTTCTTTACATATCACAAAGGCATATGTTGCTATTAATCTATTATTTTTTCCTTCCCACTTAAAGTGCACTACCATTAATCTTCCTAATTTAACATTAGCATAATCCAAGATTTTATTCCCTTCCTATATAATATAGCAGTCCCTGAACACCTTTATTTTCTCAAATTCCACATTATACTCCTTAACCGTAACATCTCTGCATGTTCTCTTTCGTAATTATTTAAATCCCTAATATCCTCCAGAACTATTAAATCTACCCCATAGATGTTAGACCGTTCTATCACCCCAATCCTTCTTACAACATTTTTATGCTATTAACATTAATAGATAGAATTCTAAGATTATTTTCTGCTATTCTTTTTAATTTGCAATCAATTATTTATTTCCTTTCTTTTTTGCTTTCAACCCTAAATCCTGAAATTTTCTTTTCCTGTCTTTAACTTTTTTCCTATTCAAACTTTTCTTTTTCACCATTTTCCTAATCATATATTCTCCATCACTTACTTCTGTTCCACTTTTCCTCTCCCCTTTCCCTTTTTTGTATTAATCACATTTTATGCTTGACTTGCATTGTTATTATCCATTTAATATTTTTTGTTCATCCTGTTGCAATTGCTCTTTATTGTGTACATCTTCTCTATTCTGTCCTTCTACATCATATTCTAAACTTTTCTTTTTCACAGTTCAGCCATCCATCTCCTGTTTGTTTACATTTATAATATATAATTTCAAATTTTCTAGCATCATGATGAATTTCCCCACATAAATTATATCTCATTTTATCACAATTGCTTACAAAATGCCCCTCCTTCCCACAAAAAAAAAACATGTTTTTGTTTGTCCCCAGTACTTAACAATAGCTCTTTGACCATCAACATTAATCATGCCTGGAATATGTGTAATTATTTCATTTTCCATTTTCAAAATCACATTACAGTCCCAAGCCCCTATCCAAAGTCCTCTATTATCAATCAGTTTAGACATTTCCTTCATTTCTTTATAAAAGTTCTTTAGTAAACATTTTTAACAGTGTCTCTTTCAGTTTCTGTCGGAAATTATTTTTTAATTTTTTTTTTGCATCTTACAGAAACAAGTATTTACAATATACTTATTCCATGGGCACATTTCTTTTTTTCTTTTCATATTCTCCCAGAAAAAAAATCTAATATATTTTCACTCTCAAGGAAAATGTCAGAGTAAGACTCTTTTTAGTCAAAATAAATGTCTTACCTCATGTGCCTTTATGTCTAAAGGCACAGCAATCTTATTCCATGCATCATACCTGTTTATTTCCAATTATTCTGTACTCTGAATGTTTGCTACTTACTTCTTTCTTTCTGATTATTATATTTTCTTTTTCTCCCTATCTTCCTTCCATTCTTTGACTACTTCTGTGAATGTCGGTTTCTCTAATTACTGTCTTCCTTCCATGCTGATTTTCCCATCATATCTCCTCATGATATGTCCCCTGTCTCTGGTTCACTGTTTTCTATAAGTTCTTCTAATATATCATCCTGCAACCCTCCTGAATGGAGGGTTGCAATAATAACTTCTTCCTTCTTTTGCAATATTTGTGAGCCACCTTGTCAAACCACAATAACCCTTTCCCCATGGGGAATGGCCAAGAAGGGGTTGCAAATTTTACAAGTAACAAAGAAACAATCATGGCCAATATTCAGCTTCTGCGACTTATCTAATAAATCCCAAGAGTCACGGATCAAATGTAGAAACTGATCACATATTTATCTAATTTATCCCAATTAGAACAAAGTTTGATATGTCAGTTTATGAATATTTTACTTTCAAATAATTTTGTCACTTTTGGGGATGAATTTTACAAACAAGTCTCTGGTGTTGCCATGGGGGTCTCTTATGCCCCCATTAATGCCAGATGTTTGCTGTTGAAATGGGAGCTTGACATTCTTTTCCAACATCCACTTTTTGATAAATGTATTGGACATTTTTGGTACCTTGATGATTTGTTGGTGAGGTGACTTGAATGAGTTTTTGGGTTTGCTCAAATATATGGAGGATAGTACCAACTTTCTTAGGTTCACACACTCAACTGGGGCTGACAAAATCAATTATTTGGACATTTTGTTGTACAAGTCCATTGGTGGTTACATTGAGACTAAAGTGTACAGGAACCCCACTTTTTATAACAGTTTCTTATTTTTTTCTAGTTGTCACCATTTTCATCAAAAAAGGGTATTGTACATAGTCAATTTATTAGAGTGTCCAGGCTTACCTCTAATGATGAGGTTTGTAAGGAGGAGTTTGTTAAGCTCAAAACATGTTTGTGGACTATGGTTACCCATATGAAATTCTCTATTCTATTGAGGATGATATTTGGGCTAGTAGAAGTGATAGATACAGCCCTGTTATAAAGCATGGCTTCAAGGCTAAACATGATTTGCCTAGTGTGGAGAGAGTTGGTTTTAATTTAAACAACAATATGGTGTTACATTATTCTATTGATGCCAAGGAAATTGAAAATGTTAGACAGAGAAAATGGGCCCTCTTTGAAAGTGACAATTCTTCTAAATTTCTATTTAATGATGACCCTGTTTTTACTTACAAAAGAAAACATAATATTAAAGATCTTTTGGAAAGACCATTACCAGAATCACATAACACTTTCCCAGTGACTATGCAATGTGGGAGATGTCACCAATGTGATTTTATTGAAAGGAACTATTTGGGTATGCTGTATGATAAAATTAAACAAAGGGTCAAGGGGAGCAAGTTCTTTTGTTATTCAGAAAGAGTAGTGTACCTTGCCTTTTATGTACTCTACCAGGCATATTATGTTGGCAAAGCTAACAATGGTTTTAATTGTATAATTTACCAACATTTGTACAGTATGAAAAAGGCTGATAATAAAAGTGCTCTGGCAAGGTATATTTTAGTATGCAAGGGCTTTGTTAAATTTAAATTTTTGGTACTGGAGCAGGTTTCAGCTGCCAGCTTTACTGGTGACTGGAAAAATATTTTACTACAACATGAAGTGTACTGGCAGCTTTATTTGTATGCCACTATGTTTCCAGGAATTAATGAATGTATCTCCATTGTTAGTGAATTGAAGAGGAGAGATAATATTTTATAATAGATACTTGAGATACTTATTTCTTACATTGATTATTTATTTATTTATTAAGTATTACTGCTTCTAAAATGTCTTTTAATGTTGGATTAACATGCTTGAACATGATTGGTTGGTTTAGGGGGGGTTTGCTTGCTTTGGCGAAGCTATTTAAAGTGACTTGTGTACTGTTTTAATTGTCCTGATGATGTCTTAATGTTTTATAAGACAGAAAAAGCACATAACTTGTTATATTAAAGTTGTTTTTCCATGTGCCAACATCTTGGGTTTGTTTTGAAGTTTTTTATTGATACCCAAGACTGGGTTGTTCATTTCTTTTTATTTATTGGTCTTATTTTCACATAATTTTTTTCCATGATTCACTTACCCTTGAACATTTAAAAAAAAACATACTCCACTATTTCCTCCTCCCCACAATAGTTACACACCCTTTCTTGTATCTTTTTATAAGGCATGTTAGCTTTGATAGGTAATTTACTTATTCTCAATCTCCACATAAAAGAATTGCATTCATAAATTTTCCTACACCATGCAAGTCTCATCTTAATTGCAGCTCTTTCCTCATTCCCTAAATGTTTCCATGGGTATACACAATTGTGTTCATTCATTATATTAGTATACCATTCTTTTCTGTTTTTCCCTACATTCTTTATATTCGGGTGTATATTAAAAGATCAAACGTTCACAACAGCAAATACTACAACAGCGACACATAAACGCCAGACTGCTATAATAGCAAAAGGCATAAACATCAAAATTTGGAACATCGAACGTATTTCCTTGGCCAGCAGGGTGATCGTGGGGAAGAGGAAATATATCCTTTTCCCCACTGTAGTGCAATCTCAGAGTTGGTATATTTAAGTAGGGGGTGTGGGGTGCACAGCCACCCACATGGGGGGGTGCAGGGGGGCTTGCCCCCTTGCAAAAGTGTGTTTAATGAAGTTTGTTTATGTAGGTTTTCCTTACCTGTATGGCACTGTTGTTTTCGGAAATGCATTCGGAGTTCCAGATTTCGATGTTTGCGTCTTTTGCTATTTTAGCAGTTCGGCGTTTATGTGTCACTGTTGTGGTTTTCGCTGTTGTGATTGTTTGGTCTTTTAATATAGACCCTTTATATTCAGCTTCCATAAAAAAAGATTTTATTTTGATACTCTTCCATGTCTTCATTTAAATAATCTTTCTATCTTTTCCAAAAACTTATTCTCTGCCAAAAATGTTTATGTTTATTGTGCATTACAACATTTAATGAGTTCTTATGCTTTTCCTTTAATCCTACCAAAACTTTATAGAGATTCAATAAAACTGCATAAACACTTATATTAATTAACCCCCCCCCTTCTTTAACATATAAAATCCTTCTTCTAACTGGATTCAGCCTGGATCCCCATATAAATGAAAATACAATAGATATCTCTTTTTCAAGCTTAGATGGTATCATATAAACACCAGACAAATAAGCAATTTTACCTAAGATGAAAGAGTTTATTAAATATACCTTTTTTCTTATATGACCAACAAAATATACAGATTTATCTTAATTTTTGTACCATTTTTCCCATTGCTTTTCCCTATATACCTTTGTCCCAAATCTTATTCCCAATATATCTATAATCTAATTAAACTGAATCCCTTCTATACTACTTGTTGATCCAATACCACTACTTTTATCTTTATTAATACATATACCAATCATTTTAAATTCTGATTTAATCTTTTAATTACTTCTTCCATCCATTCTGTATTCTTGAAAACCAAAACTATATCATCTGCATAAGTAAGTACGTACTGGAATTTGAATTTCTCCTGTTATTTTATATCTTGCCATTTTCAGTGCTCTAATTATTTTACTAACAACTACATTCATAACTAAGGCAAATGCTTGCTGGACATCCTTGCCTTATCCCACATTCTATCTTTATTTCTTCATGTATCCACCCATTTAATATCACTCTCACATTATTATTCTCGTACACTGTCATAATTATTTTATCACTTATGCCATAGTATCTTAAAATATTTTACAAATATCATACTGTATTGTATTAAATGCTTTACTTATGTCTTCTACCATAACTTTAGTTTCCACCCCTTTGTTTATGACATCATCTATCACTTCTCCCAATATCTATAATAAATCTTGACTCCCTTTCTCTTTCTTTCCACACATCTTTTATCAAGTAATTTACCTACAGCATTTCCTACTATTTTCTCTATTATTCTCATAAATATCTTATAATCTGTATCATTCCATACTGTCTCCAGTTTCTTATATCCTCTTTTTTTCATGTTTGCCACATACATTTCGTAACTCCTGTACATGTCTATGTTTTATTTTATTATTCCTTTTTCTAACTGTTCATTATATACCTCCATGAAATACATTTTTTGCATTCTTCTATATTATAATACATCTAATACTCAATACCACCCATTCCTGTGGCTTTTTTCCATAATTATTTTTTTAAATTACATTACGTTCTCCTAGACTTATATTTTTCTCCATATTTTTATTATCTACTTCATTTAAACTTTCTATTCTGTCTTTCTTCTATAACCATTCTTTTAAATGCATTTTTCATATATTTCCTTATTACCTCAACTACTTGTTATTGTGTATTCACGCTCTCTCCTTCATTATTTTTTTAATATCCTTATTATTCTCTCATTCTCTCTTACAATTTTATTCAAGTATGGTGCCACCTCTTCTTTTTTCCCTTGTAAAAATATATTTGCTTCTATAACATTTTTTTTATTTTCCAGATTAATTTTATATATCTTTTTCCACTTTTCATGAACATTCATCTTATTTTCTGTCACTTCTTTAAATACTTCCTGACTTAGAAGCTTGTATTTTATTTTTCTTTCTTCTTTCTCATTGTTTGATATTAAAAAAACACGTTTTATATTTTCTTAAAACTTATCCACCAGTCTATCCAATTTTCATAAAAGATTCTCATATTTCCATATTTCCATAATTGAGTAATATTTTTTTTATCTTCCTTATCCAAGTCTTTTTCATTATGTCTCTTAATGCCTTTACCTAATTTTATATAGCCTTGCTTTTCTTTCACTTCTACCCATATATCTAAATGATCCAAAAATCTTGTTTACTTTATTCCTCCCTGTACTGCTTTTAAACTATTAGATATTATAAAATAGTCAGTTTCCATTTTTATCTAATTTCTCTTGTAAGTCCAGTGTTTTTCATTGCATATATATAATTTTCTACTTCCTATTATTTCATGTACTTTCCTCACATCACTTCCTACTTTTATTATTTTTTAAATCACAGTTGAAATCTCCCACTAATATTATATCCATATTCATTAATACATAATTTAATTTTTAAAGATTATTTCTCTTTCTTTCATCTTAACATATGCATAGATTGCAATAACTCTATATACGTCTTTCTTCCATCTTATATCTATTACTTTTATCCTACTTAATTCTACAATAGTACAATCTAAACCTTTCATTGTTTCATGTATAACATTACAATACCTGAACATATGTCTTTTCCCATGTTCCAAGTAGTATTTCCACCTCATAATGTTTCAGTTTGTAACCTTTCTTTTTCTGTTAATATTTCATATCTTCTAGTATAATTATATGCATCTCAAACGATGCACACCATTCTAAGACACCTATTCTTCTCTTAACAGTTTTTATACTATTAACATTTATAGCCAAGCTCCTCAGCTTTCTTTTAGTAAACATTTACTACCTACTTTTGCATTACCTTTTACCTTCTCTATTTTCTTTCACTATACTCTTAAACTTTCTTTTTCTATATTTCACTCTTTTCCTTATAGACTTCTTTTTACCTCTCACCACTCTCCAACTTATATTTTCATCTTGACTTGCTTCTTGTATCAATTCTTCTACTTCCTTACTTTGTTTTTCATCTATTATAGTTCCTTAATTACTAATCTGCTCACCATGCTCTTTTTCTACATTTCTGTGTACACATATATGCTCTTGCCCTTTAACTTCTATATTTTCCTCACAATCCATATATATATTCCCTGTTTTCCCACGTCTTACAAATCACGTCACATTTCTTAGCTTTCCACAAATGAAGCATTTTCTTTTGTCACAATTGCTAATTAAATAATCATCCTTTCCAACACAAAAGCATGTTTTTGGCTGTCCTTTATATCTGGTATAGTGTCTATTCATCTACATTTATTATACTTGAAATACATATAATTTTTTTTATTTTCCATTTTCAAAATATCTCTGCAAACACATCTCCCAGTCGATTATCATCTGTCATCATAAATTTTGTAATGTCCATCACTTCTCTGCATATAATCTTTCAATAATTTTTAACACATCTTTTTCAACTTCATTTTGAAATTGGATAACAATCCAGTTTTTGTCTCCCTATTAAATATTTGCATTACATATAAGTTCCAAGGATTAAAGTCTCCTTTGCTTTTAAACTTCTCTAAGAATTTTTCGATACATTATCCAGTTTCAAACAAAATGTCACAGTATGTCTCTTTATTAATGAGTATAAAAGCTCTTACCTCTTTAGGTGAAATACCAAGAGCTGCAACCACTGTGTCCCAGACCTCATACCTTTTAAGCTCTGTTTCCGCTTTGCTGCTTAATCTTACCACAAACATTTTCTTTGTAGTCTCTTTCTTTTCTTCTGCTCACTTTTCTCTTTCCTTTACCTTTTGGGTATACATTTTCTTTCTTGCTTCTACCTCTTTGACCTCCTCCTCTTGTATCTTGTCCATTATTTCACCCCACAAAGCTGCCATCTCACTCTCTGGTTCACTTTGGCTTAACATGCTTTTTAAATAAACATTTAATAAATGATTGGAGGGTTGTAATAATACATCTTGGCTGCATCTCGCTATCTCACTCAAACATCCTTTTCTGGAATAAATGCTCTGAGTTCTGTGCAGGATTGACAACCTTCTCTTCATTTGCCCCTTTCACATCTCCCTTCTCCACCAGTATGGACAACTCCTCCTTTCCTTCAACACCTCCTTCAATTAACAGCCTCTCCAAATGAGCTTCTTCCTCATAAACACTAGCCATGCACCTTCCTGCTTCTCTGAGCCACCTACTCATCTAGAAAGGAGACAGGAAGTTAGATGCACCACCAACAATAGTGTCCCCATACGCTATGACTAGGGGAAGTTCCCAGATGCCCTGGCCAAATTTTCGCTAGTAGTATAAATACCACCTTGGGTCTCCCGAGAAAAGATGCCACCAGCTTAGTGGGACTAACCTGGTCAACAAAAGATAAACAAATAAATAAAATGCTTTGACTAGATCAAAATAACCTGTATGAACAAAACAACTACTGTTTACAGCCTGTGTGACCTTCTTGAAGATTGACTAAATTGAGAAGGCAAGATCTTCCTTTCACAAAATCAAACTGATGTGGGTCAAGCGTGATAAGGTTTTTGATATCATAGATTATATGGTCACATATGATGCACTCCATGACTTTACCAACTGAACTAGTCAGGCTAATAGGTTTATGGTTTCTAGGGTCCATGGCAGGATTGTCCTTGTGTAGGGGCATCACCTCTACAGTTAGCCATTCCTTAGGGGCAAATTCTGTAGCCAAGCTAATCTCAGGATAATAACTTAAGGAGGGACTTCACAAAGGCATATTTGGATCTGTTTATTAGGCATCCATGTAAATCAGGCCACATAGAAGCAGTATTTTTGGTTTGAGAGAATAACGTCAATGCATGATTATTTGTGACATTAGGATGTGTAAGGGAGTTAGGAATTTATGGAATTAAGATAGTTTTGATTAGTAGTAAGCACATTAATAAACTTGAGCTAAAATTTGCCTCCAGATAATAATGGGTAGATAGCTCAGCACTTCTCTTGACCCATATGTCCAGAGCTTATAGCCTCAGGTTTGATGATATGACTATAATATCTTTCGGTGTTTATCACTGGCCTTGGACCCACAGTGTCATGTTCAAACATTATGTTTGCTATGGACACACTACTTGACTAACCAAGAAATCTAAAAACAATTAATCACCATGTTTTTATATATTATTTTACTGTAATTAGATAGCTAAGTAAATAAGCAGGTTAAGTGACCCCCTTTTCAGTCATTACCCAGGCCACAGAGGAGCAACAGCAATATTACAATTCTAGTTTGCAAATCCACATTTACTGAATGTTTTTTCACCTAGTGTTGAGACAAAAGAATGTCTGACCAAGGTGATACTATTGTCCTGGCCGCTCCTAAGAGCATATGTTGGGTCTTTTAGAGAAAGAGATATTTCTAAGGGAGGCCACTGACCAAAAAAGATATAATTTTGAGTATGTGTATGCTAAGTAATATTGCGGCCCTGCTATGTACTTAGTCATTAGAAGCCCTTTAGAAGGTCTCAAGGGTGTGATTGATAGTCAGCAGAATAAAATGGCATAATTTGTTTTCTGCTACTTGGACCTTATGCGTTTCAGTGCTGGTGATGAGTGAGAGAGTGTTCTAACTCTTGTGAATGAGGATGTTTTCTAGTTAAGGCCTTCCATGCATTTGGGGACAGGGGATTAGATTATCAGGTTCAGATCAAGTCAGGCATTTCTGCTAGCCCTGCTCCTCTTGGTATTTCCACACAATTCATACAAGTGTTGAAGTTCCCCAGTAGAATTACAGAATCAGTACAAGGCACATTATCAAGTGCTGTGACCACATTTCTTTTGAGACACAACACTCAGCAGAGTTGTTAGGGAGGTGCCAAAAATACGCACTACATAGTTCATTCCTTTCTGCAACTGGCAATCACATTGAGCTGACCCTAATGATCATTGGCAAAAATACCACCTGACCAGCACCCATCTTTGAGCTTATAAGGATCTCCATTCTTGCATGTGGCCTCTACTGATAGTTAATTCCAGGGAAGAAGAAACATTGCCCCATTCTAGAAATAATGTTCCAGAAAAAAGTTGTATACAGATGTATGAGCAACTAAATTTAGCTGGCATTTTTCATCTTCCCACACAAGCTCCAGCTTCTTCCCCAGCAGAGAGGTGGCACTATATGTCCCAAAAGCCAGTTTCTATTATCAAAGTGTATTCCATCTCAGTCAGTCATGATCTTGACTGCTACCTGCTTGACATCACACCTACATCTTATCTTTCAGCTTGTGATTGACAAACGTACACATTAGCACCACACAGCCTTTTTATCCCCAAAATGGCTGAGCCACATGGATCACCCAGCTACCAGGCACTCTTCAGCAAAAATCAACCTCAAGCCTTGCACCATGGGTATACTCCTTATGTCTGACCTTGGTAAGGGTTTCAGATTCATTAACTTAATCATCATGAGAAAGTGTCATTTGGATCACAGTTAGCCTGTCCACTCCTCTCACACCAATTTGCATGTAGGGTCTTTACCAGGAGCATAATCCTAAGTCCAAGAAGGTATAGTTCTAAGGAGCAAAAAGCCACACAACACCCCCCCCCCCCCTTCCTTGATAATACCACAGTCCCAGAAGGAGCTTTCAGGAATTTAAAAAAAAAAAAAACATGCAACTGTTGAATGTAATACTTTATCGTTACAAGTTCCCATGAAAATTGCTTAGTATTAAGTAAAGTACTCCTGTTTTATATATAGCCTCACTTACTCACTGCCCCCTGTTTTCCAATTTGCCACAAAACATGGTCTGCACTAAGGGTACTGGATAATTGAAATATACTGTATGCCCCCCCTTCACCTAATGGATTTACAGCTATTGCTTAAACTGCATTATTTTGAGTCTCACTATGTCCTTTCATGAGCGCACAATAATTGCTCTTTTCATCTCATGTTAATTCACTGATTAAATATTTTCTCTATGATCTACTAAACATACTTTTAGAACCCTTACCATGAACACTGCTTTCCATAGCCTTTTTGATATATCTTCTCATTTGCTGTTTATCCCTCAAAATCACAAATACTTGTTTTCTAAAGGTACCTTCTGATCCTCATTTTCCATTAAAATTAGAGTTTGTTATTAGCTGTTTTACATAACATAGACTCCAGTTAATGGCCAATGGCCCCACTAATGCTGTCCCATCCAAAGCCAGGCAGTGTCTGTTATCTAACTTGAAGAGACCCAGCATCCTGCAATGAACCCTCTATGACCCATTTTTTTGTGAGGGCAGAGCAACACTCACCTTGTTGGGTAATCACTTATACAGCAGAGAAAAGCTACTTTAAAGCCAAATATTTCTCGGCAGGATTTAATAAAATGGGGAAGTGCATGGATTCACAATGAAAGTTCTTACATAGCATAAAATATGAGACCAAAACAGAAGGAACAACTAGCTGTTAATAGTAAGAATAAATATGCGTATGCAAGAAAAGTTTAAAGAAAACATTTGTGTGGCATACAATAAATGTTTAACTGATTAATTCTGTAGTCAGTCCTTTTGTCTGTGATCCATCTAAATAGTCTTCATCTGCAATTTGCAACAAAGTAATCCAGTGAGCCAACATGTAACATAAAGCACAGAAGTATTAACTGTAAAGAAAAGATAGCTGGAGTGAAACACAAACGTTGCAGCGGATGACACACTATGAAACATCAAAGATAAAACTCATGTTTGGCTTTAAACCTTGTTCTCTCACAGAGTTTCTGTATTACTTAACCTTACTGTAACAAAAACATGAAACAGAATATTATTATAATGATTACACTAAAGGGTAATGATTTTATCAGGAAAATCCCTTAACTCACAGTTTCAAAGTATGACTGAGAGCTAGCACAAATTAGGTCACTGTCATCAGTTTTATGACAGGATAGTAGTCACAGCATTAATTATTAAGCTGTATAGCTTTTTGTTTTTACAACAACTGGGTAACCACATTATAATTTATGTACAGTGCAGGACCCAAAACCCCTGTAAACACAGTGATTAATTCTGCAGTGATGAATCAACTGGAGAAAATCCACACAGGTTTGGCATAAAGGCTTTATACCTACTCGCTTTCTACCTACCTAACTGAAAACTGACATTTTTCTAGAATCAAAACAAGTCTTTAAGGCATCTAAAAGAATTTGATATTTTTTTAAATTACCAGGTTATTAGTTATTGTAGCCCGGTTAGTTTTCAGGGATAATCTACTTTAACTCATTACATCCAAGTGCTGCATCTCGGTGCATCTGCAGTTAACTCCTACTGACACCTCTAGGCGTCAAATATTGCTTGTTCATATTTGCATCAATAATTCCAAAACCATGCTATGTACAAGGTTTTAAAAGATTTCTTCTTAAAGCTTACACAGTGGCAAACTCAACTGCATTAAACATTTAACCTATGTCTAGTGCAGATAAAGATCTATTAACTGCTGTTTTTATGATATTTATATAGATATAATTTTCATATTTTTCTAAATATCTCAAGAACCAGGTAACACAGACATAACTCATTAGCCTCTTATGAAAGCTCTCAGCTAGATAAATACAATGTTGCTCACAATATATATATAACTTGAGTGGTTACTGAGATATTGTAAGTTGTTTACAAAATATTACAATGCAATAGTTACTGTGTTTACTGTGACTTATAAAATTCATTTTAAGGCATAGAACCTAAAGAATACTACCACCATAAAAATAGTTTGTGCTGAAGAGTTTGGCATTTATACTTCTTTCATATCTGCTACAGTTCCAGAGATATGAATATTTGTTTGAAATATGAGGACATAATTTGATTCTTTCAAAAGGCTTAGGCTCCGCCCATTGGCAGTTACAGTGCAAACTTCATGAGCTCCTCTGGAGTGAATGAGTTAAAGAACTACTGCAAAAGGCAAACAGGCAACATGCTAAAAGTTTAAAGTGTCAGAGAGAATGGACAGACAACAGCAGTACTGAATTAGTGTTTCGCTGTCTTTTTTTCCTCTTCTTGAGATTTACAATTTAGAAGTTTTTGGTATTTCCTTTCAAAGGTTATAATATCTATACATTTTATGGAGCACGACTCTATCTCATGTGAAATTTAGAGTACTGCAGTCCAATGTCAGATAAGTCATATTTCAATCCAATCAACTTTAAATAAAGCTGAAACATAACTGGTTTACAATATCATGAGTTAGACGAGGTACAATGTAAACAAATGAATTTATAAAAATACAATGATAATAATAATTACTGCCATTCAGCTTTTAGAGTCTGAAAATGAATGAAATCTGAAATTAAGATGAGATAACCAGTGCTAATTTTTGTATTCTTACTCTTTTTTTTTTTCACCATACATTACTTGCTATGCCTGGAAAATTATATCTCTGTCAGTGGACTGCAAGAGAATCAGAAAGTTGTAAGTTCTGTCCCCACAGCAGGGCAAATATATTGATATTCCACCATCAACATTACTGTACAGCATAAGAATCCATTCTTCTTTCATATAAAAACAAATATCATTGTTCTATATAGTTAAAAATAAATATCTTTCTGACATCGCTATACTACATATTTAACAACGAAATGTCTCTCAAAGTCCTTCTGCTTCTCCTAACTAACATTAACATAACATTAACATTTGTTTACTGGGAACGTCCAACTGGGACAGAGCCCATTTTCAGTGGAGTTGCAGGGAGAAATGCTCCAGATGTAGGTCTTTGACATGATACTTGCTAATCTTAACCTTGACCCTAACCATGACCCTACACCCAGCCTTAGGTAACACTACCACTATTCTGACAATGTATGAGTAGAGTTACTGGTCAGCAGTTTTGCTCTGTTAAGTTTCTCTGTTTTAAATGGTCCATATATTGTGATCTACATTTTGCAGTTTGATATTTCAGTACATTAATTATTTAAATATGATCCATATATCCATCTATCTCTCTCTGTACATATCTTTATATATACCAACCCAAAAAGATCGGCACCAAATTTTTATGGAAATCAAAATTAGTTTATTAGGTTGTCTGCTGATATAGTAGACCAGGTTCTGCTCTAAAATAACTTCATCACTGCATACATGACACAATTATCTAAGATCCTATAAAAGTCAAAAGGTGCAAAACTATAGGAAACAAATCACAACTCATAAAAAGTATATATGATTTAATAAACTAAAGAAAGCATAACATTTTCATAAACATTTAAAACATTCCAAACAATAAATGCAGCCAATTTCATAAACCATGACACATGTTGGCACTATTAAACTTGTTAGATTTTTTTTTAAAGAATATCTATTGCTCTCTCTCTCTCTCATATATATATATATATATATATATATATATATATATATATATATATATAGATGATATAGATATTAACAGATATATAGATATAGATGGATCCCTATTAGTTCAGTGAAAAATCAGTTCAGGAAATGGCATTTTCAGTGCACTTGCATCAAATATGCTGTTCGTCAAACTGTTCGTACTGAGATAACGGTACAGTGAGGATCGGGAAATTTGCCCTTACCCCCCACTGTACTGCGATCTCAGAGTAGATATACATAATGAGTGGAATTCGATGAATGGCATTTCTGATGAAGTGATATAGACCCGATATAGATATAGATATAAAACTAAACATACAGCTTTTACCTTAAACATGCTGCTAATTTTGCTGGCATATCATTCTACAATTCAAGAACTGGTTCACAGTCTTAAAGCTTATACAGATCCATCACATAGACTTTACCATATCTTAGTCTACAGAATCTCCATACAGCACTATGGGCTGCTGCCCAATATTCTCCTATAGAGGAATGCTGAAAGTAGTTTGACTAATTGATACCTTAATGTCTGATATCCCATAACAAATGAGGTTTTCTCTATTTGGGTCCTCAATGAAGCCAGCTCTTCATCTGTTTTTGCTACCTGCATTGATATTAAGAAGGAAAACCATGCAGTGGCTTTAAGAATTGGATGTTTGCCTGAGGCCTCAAAGAACTTTGCATATTCTACAGTATGAAGTAACTGAAAATGGTCATCTGTGTTAGCATGTCTGGCAGGAGATTTGTGCATATTCACAGATTAACTTGTATTGTATGTCAGCATGCCTAATTGTGAAAATGTAAATACGTTTTAAAATGTTGAGTGTTTTCCTGTTTAAACAGAATGTTTATAGAATCTGTCACTGGTTTGATACATCTCTAACTGCACATGTTTGGGAGGGACTTCTAAAGGACAAAGTGTGGAGAATCAGCTGAGCAGTGAGTGATGTCATTGGACTTGCTCTTGTTGCTAGGAGATGATTTAAACAGCTGATTGACAAAAAATATTTTTTTTACAGCTGACTGTATATTTTGAAATCAGACAGTTTCTGGTTATTGAATTCTAATGTTTATTGAGAGTTATTGATTTTCAATTTTGTAATAATTTTTTAACAGAAGTTCCTTAACAAAGGAAAAGTCTTTACTTGGGTTTTGGGTGAGTACTAGGCAACTTTCCATTTTTGCTGATTATTAAATGTGTTTCATTATTTTATATTGTGGCTGGAAACCAGTGTTTTTTCATTAGAGATTAGAGAGTGCTTCTACCTGTTTGATACTCCCCAGGTCACCCTGAGGCCTTTCTGATCATAACTATCATTTATTTTGAGAATTAATTTTCATAATTGGACACCCCTTTTGAAGGGCATGAAGACCCTCTGATTGATGGCAGCATTTCTGTATTTACTTTGGGAAAGAGACACATCTGGAAATCTGTGTCAGGCTTTCTCAGAAATGTTTGGCTGTGTGAGATTTTGATTGTGAGTGTATCAAAGGTCTTAAACTGGGACACTTTGCTCTGAAGCGTGTAATAATAAGATATATATATATATATATATATATATATATATATATATATATATATATAGTCAAGTCCCAGAAAAATAGAGGGTGTTCCTTTTGTGCTCTTAGGGGAAAATTGTGAAATATTACATTTGTTTAAGTGACAGTCTCATATTAGCATCAGTAGTGAGGAGTGAACTCCTTAGTTACTGACCCAGGATAATAAGGGATGTCATTTAATTGGTGGCAGTCCGGACATCACAACAGTAAGTGAAAGCAAGGCAAACCTATATTCTCTCTATTGTTATCATTAGAACCAAGTAGATATGAAGGTATTGACAATAATCTTATTTCCAAAACTCCCATCTTTCAGTTGGATACCAGAAGGACACAAAAGTCTTTTCCCCTCCACATCCTGAGATAAGTATGAGAACAACTAGATCCCTTTGTAAAGCTAAGGGTGTCTCTTTTACTTTCAAGTCAGGGCAAGTCCAAAGCTGGAAGTGCCAGTCCCCATATATTCCTTACTGTGGTCAGTCTTTCCAAAGCCTTTAATATCAGAGCTGTGCACAGTATTATGTGCCACTTTTTCAAATGCCCTGGCAACAATTTTCCATAGCAGTCTACTGCTCATATACAAAAGGAATTTAGTGTCTTGATTTCCATTCTCACCCACTTCTGTGCCTCATTACATTGCAGGTAGACAACTATACTAAAACAAAAGCGTCTGTGTACTGAACCCACTCAGGAGAACCCATGCCAGCCTTGTTCATAAGGCTCACAGCAACATGCTTATATATTCTTCATTTCCTCATATCACAACTTATATTGGGTCAAAATACTTTGTCCAGCCATTTAGGACTAGGAGGAATTAAAATTTTATAGAAAAGCCATGTTTCAAGAAAGGGTTAGGTTTGGTATAATGGTTAAGGTTTTTACCTCAAGGACACCAAGTACAGGGTATGATTCTCACTTTAGAGGAAATTGGTTAGACTTAAAATGTCCCACAAGGGCAGCTAACCTAGTACTTATCTATGAACCATTAAACATTTTTATAGTTGCAACTCATTCCATAAGTTTTAAATGAAGCCTCCACTGTGTATGCAACCATAAAAGTAGTTTCTCCCAAATGCCATTGAGATCTGTATCAATCATACAGACCTGAGTGTAGTGAATGTAGTCTTCTAAATATTTCAGAAGGGCCTTGTACCACTTAACGGGGAGAATATCACCTTGCAGTCATCTTGCAAACTGCTATATTTCCAAGGATTAGCCCTGTCTTGTTTTTATTAACCTTACGTCCTGATAATGTGATGATTTTTAACAGAAGTTCCTTAACAAAGGAAAAGTCTTTACTTGGGTTTTGGGTGAGTATTAGGTAACTGTCCATGAAAAACAAAATTCTGAACTCAGTGCCTTGCAACTTCCAGTGCATTGAGTCTATAGAGAGCAACAAAGCTCTTCTTAAAGCATCAGCTTCAGGAAGAAGAGAATATGGGAGAGCAGGCATCCCTTCCTGGTACCATTATAAAACCCAAGTTTTTCTGAGATTCTAGTGTTGGTAAGAGCTACAGTTTATGTGGATGAGTACAATTCCTTAACTTCCTCTAGGAAGCTACTAGAAACATATCAGAAAATATCAGCCATAAATATGGCCATTATAAAGAGTCAATGCCTTCTTAAAATCCACATTTCTCCACATGTTCATGTATATTTTTGGTTTCTGAATGATAACCTGCAATGTTCTAAAGTGGTCTATATCTGACCATCATGGGACAAATCCTGCCTGATTCACCTGATATAGATGGAAATATTGCTTTAGCTCTGCTAGTATAAGAACATATTTGTTTAAATCAGCATTTATTAATGAAACCAAGTGATAATTCATGACCTATTGGGATTCCTTTTGGGATGTGGGTAAACAGTTATTTCAGGGACCCTGGAATGTAGATTAATAATGCCACTTATTTGGAAGACGTGAAAAAGAGATAAAAGACAAGACCACTGTATGTTGGACTTGGTAAATCTCTATATTCAATTTATTTGGTCCCAGTTCTTTCCCCTTAGTAGTATCTTATAGGCTCATAGGCTCATAGGTATACACTAGGCTAACAACCACTGCGGCCTCTACAAGCCTAGACAAGCATCCCAAATGTATCCTTCAAGATTATGTGCTGGCCTTTATAAGTCTGATAAGTCTGGACAAGCTTCCCAAATTTATCCCACAAGTTTATGTGCCTTAAAGGTTAGGTTACTTCTGCTTTCTGTGAATGGAACACAGTGAAGACTTTAGCTTTACATAGGAAAGACAGAAAGAAAGAAAGAAAGAAAGAAAGAAAGAAAGAAAGAATGTTTGCTTCCTACTTGCCATGTTATTCTTAATCCTTACCCCAGAGCCCTCATAGAACCTTTTGAACTTCCAAACTGATATCATCCCTGCTTGTTACCTGTTAGAAAAAGGAGATAATCTGTTTGCAGTTATAATCATTTTCATCCTTCAGCTTGTATGTTAGATGTTTCTCAGGTTTGTTACCCAAAAATCAGAACCCTTGTTAGAGCTCTCTGTGCTCTACTATATAACAGCCATGGACATTCCAGCACAATGTGGAAAGCATCTTTCTTGAACTTTGTATTTTGTTTACATTCTACTCATGTTGCCTCTGCATCAGTGTACAACTTTTGGATGCTCTCACCCATCCTCACCAGCATAGTAGTATTGGCCCAGCACCAACTTGAGGAATTCCCACCACTACATATCAGACAAAAATACTTACCTGGTAATACACAGAAAAATGCAATACATTCACTTTAACTGTTGCCACCAGATCCACCTCTCTCAAAATAAAGGGCTCCAGTCTCCACTTTGGGGGACTTTCCCCTTCTCTACATAAGATAAAGTACAACATTACTGCTGCAAGATAAGATCATAGTAGATTTCATATTATTTCAGACTCCTGTACCAAAGCTGCAGATTTACTAAATATCAGCCACTAATCAAACCTGTTGGCATTGTCCCTCCCTCCCCCTGAGGTAATGAAAGGGAAAGTTCCTGCTTCGGGGTACAAAAGCTCCAAACATCAATTATTTCTGAAGTGTCCATGACTTGAAAGAAAACATTAAGTGCAGATGATTCTCGGGTGAAGCAAATGTTCTATACTTTATGAAATTCAGCGTAAGATTGAAGTTACATGTTAAAAAGTAGAACATCTCAGTACAAACTCAGTTGCTTTGCTGTTTAGATATACAAAAACCCAAGGCTGTCACAGGCTGGCCCATAAATGGAACCAGGTACTAATAGACCTTCTTATGTACTGAATTTTGCTGTCACCCATCTTTCCTCTTTATCTGCCTTCTTTATTTGAAGTTTACATCCTTGACAAAAGCTGGGCTAAAGACTGCTATAACCACATTTGAGTTCTTATTTAAACAAAGACCATCCCCTCACCCCCCCCCCCTGACATTTTTAAAAACTCTTAAGATATTTCTCAGACACCTCACACTTTTGCATAACCAATTATTGATCACTCTTTTTAAAATAGTATTTAAACATATTTTATTGTACAATAAAGACAACCATAATATTATAAAAAAAACGTCACTAGCTACAGTTGAGCATGTATTATAGATTAGTAACATGTGAAAACAGTGCCAGTGAGCTCTAGAAAAAGCATCAGCACTACCTAATACAACTTATTTATACACTCAGGCTCTGGCCAATGCATAAGGGTAGCACTAGTTATATATACCTAACACAATATTACCTCAGGCATTACTCGTTTTGGCTTTACTCATCTTAAAAGCTTTAACTGCAATCTGTGATATTGCTGTGCATCTTTCTATGTCCATCAGGGGTTCAGGCTTTGAGCATCATCTCTCTTTTCGTCCCTACTATCCATCACTTGGTTTAATTGACTTCTTTGACAGCTCCTGTCATGTCCAGTTCTATTAACCCTAAAGACTCCTACTAGTTTTCAACTGGAATGGCAGCTATTTTGATCCCCATCATTTATTTATTTATTTTATTTATTTTACATTTGTTGACCGGGCTGGTCCAACTGAATATATGTCCATTTTCAGTGGAGGCCTGGGGAGAAAAGCTCCACACTTCAGAGTAGTATTTACAAGACATAGGTACATTGTAAAGTTTTGTCTATTATAAAGTTACTTGCCTTTTGACATATGAGTAACATGATTCCTATTAAAAGACAGCTAAGGATGTAGATACAAAGATGAATAAAAAATATGTAGCACAATATTAACAGTACATTTATACAGTAAATGTTTAAAACTATGTAAGCAAAAAGCACACTATTGAACAATAAAGTCACACACACATTATTTGCTAGTATACGATTAGTTATTTAAATAGAACACTATTAATCAGTATAGTGACATGCACACTATTGTTAGTAAAGGATTAACTAGCTTATGCTGGTATGTAGAGAAGTGTCAGGATACAAGAGTGGTAGTTAATCTGGATTAGCACAGGGGCATAACCAGTGAGATTTAAGATATGTTTTAAGTTTGGTTTTAAATAAGGGAGGTTAGGCGATCAGGGAGGGTGTTCCAGGTTTTTCCTACTGCGTTAGAGAACAGAGAATCGCCGGCCAGATTGTTGGTTTTATTTATTTGAATTAGTAATTTGTTTGATGAGCGCAGGGACTTTAGGTTATTGTATGGGGTGATTAGGATAGTGAGTATTGGAGTATTTGAAGGTTGATACAGTATCTTTCGGGCCACTATTAGTTGGTTCGGTAGAATTAGATTTGACAGTTTTAACCAGCCTAGTTGTTTAAGATTGTTGCAGTGATGGGTTCTGTAGGTTGACCCAGTTGCAAATCTTGCAATATTATTGTAGGAGATGGAAAGCTTGTTCATATTGCTTTTACATAGTTTAGTATAGATAGGGGATGCATATATAAGGGAGATTAAATGGGTACGGGCGATAGTGGTCCTGGCTAGAGGGGTCAGAAAGGGTTTGATTCTATAGAGGGATCCTAGTTTTTTGTTAACTGTTTTAATAGTGTTGTTAATATGGGGCTCAAAGGAGAGGTTATTATCAATTAGTAGGATCATGAGATATAACAGTACCATTAGTCGATGTAACATTAAAGTTCAGTGGGGAGGTTCTACGAGTGGGCGTGAATAATAGCATTTTTGATTTTTTTTGGGTTCAGAATGAGACATCGGTCAAGGAGCCATTTCTCAACTGTGCTAAACACGTTTTGGGTAAGAGACTGTAGTTGCGATGGAGAAGTGGCTGAGCATAATAATGTGGAATCATCTGCATATCGAATACAGGTGGCTTGAGGTATTACAGAGTGTAGGTCATTTGTAAAGACAGAGAAGAGGAGAGGACCAAGTATGGAGCCTTGAGGGACTCCAAGGGTAATTGGGAGGTGGGAAGACAGGCTATTCTGCCATAGTATGGCTTGTTGCCTGTTATTTAGGTAGGATTGAAACCACTGTATAGCAGGTGGAGCTAGTGACAAGTTTTTGAGTACGTTTATGAGTAGCTGGTGGTTGACCATATCAAAAGCTTTTGACAGATCAATAAAGAGAGCTGAGGATAGAGTATCATTATTGCGATTTTTATTGATGCAGTCGGTGAAGGATAAGAGAGTAGAGGTGGTGCTGCGAAATGGTCTAAAGCCATGTTGACAGATAGCTAGTAAGTTGTTTTCTAGTAAGTGGTTTAATAGCTGCTTATGAATGCACCTCTCCATGATTTTAGCCAGAGGGGATAATATGGCTATGGGCCTGTAGTTAGATAAATCATTGGCGTTACCACCTTTGTGAAGGGGGATAATATGTGATATTTGCCAGAGTGATGGGATAGTTTCCACAGAGATAGTTCTGTTGATGAGGATAGATATGGGGTAGGCTATAGCTTTAGCAGCTTTTTGTAGGTATTCTGCAGGTAGTAAGTCTGCAGCAAGAGTGGTGGGTTTAAGCTTCTGAATAAGGGTGCAGACAAGGGATGTAGAAACAGGTTGAAATTGAAATAGGGGGGATTGTTAGCGTTATGGGAGGAAAAAGATGCTGTGTCAGGGGATAGCTGATTGGCAAGAGATTGAATGGTCTCTGTGAAGAAAGTATTGAAAGAATTGGCAATTTGGTTGGGGCTATTGTGTTCAGAGCCTAAGGGGTTAGGTGTGACTGAGTGACCTGGGTGTATCAGTTTATTGATGCTAGACCAGAATTTTTGAGGTTTATTTTGGTGGGTTTGTTGTAGGTGACAGTAAAAGTTTCTTTTATCTGATAGAATGGCTTTTTTGGTTTTGTTTCTTAACTGTCTAAACTTTAATTGATCTGTGGGGCATTTAGTAGTCAGCCATGCGGTCCAGAGTTTGTTTCTTTGGAGGATTTTTTGTTTGGTAGTTTTGGAAAGCCATGGGGCTGGTTTAGATCTACATATAATTGCACGAATTGGGGCATGGTAGTCAAGGGTGGTCAAGAATTTGGAATTAAAGTATTTGACTGCTTCTTCTAATGTTAGGCGTTTCAGGGGTGACCAGTCGCAAGCTATGAGTTCTCGTTGAAAGCTATCAAGGTTAAAATTTTTGTTAGACCTTATACTCTTATAAATGGTTGTGTTTGGAATTACACTCTTATACCTGATTAGGAAGGTGAGTGAGTGGTCGCTTAGATCTTCAGGGAGGGTCCCTACGTTGTAGGATTGTTGATGACTATTTGTAAGGATCCAGTCTAGTGTGCTGTCATTGTTATTAAGTTTATTGAATCTAGTGGGAGATGTAATGGTTTGAGAAAAACCATGTAGGTTGATATGGGTAGAAGGCTGCTCAGATGTACAGCACCTCCAGTTTATGTTAAGGTCACCGAGTACTATTGTTTCTTGTGGGTAGGTGGTGGACAGCCAGCTTAGGATAGCATCTAAGGTGCTGATATTGTTGCCTGGAGGAAGATAGATACAGATAAAATATATAGATTTCCATTTGTTGAGTTGAATCTTGGAAATAAGAACCTCTGCATTACTAGTAATGCAGTATCCTTTAGGAATGAAAGCATTTTCTCTCATTCAGTGATAATTTTTTCCCTCCCTGTCCACTTGCAGTTATGCAGGGAACTTCATTACCATAGAGAGGCCATTCCTATTATAAATAACCTTCACAGTAGCAGATGCATACCATTTCCTCACAGTCATTGGTGCAAAATCCTGAAGAAAAATAAATACTTTGCAGCCACATTTTATAAAGGGTTTTCTCTTCCTGGCTATTTGGAGAAACATGTCCTTATGTACACAGTTTAGGACTCTGAATATAATCTGCCAATGTGGATTTGCCCTGAGTTGGTTGTCTGAGGCCATGATGTGCTCTCTTGATTACCAATAGTTGGCTGGGGCTAAGATCCAGTGGACAATGAAGATAAGCAACTAAAAATTCACAAATGTTTGAGCCTAATACATGCTCTCTGAATGCTACACAAGCTTAAGTTTATTCCTTTTCTAGTGATTTCCAGTGTCATACAGCATAGCAGTGATGTCTGCTATAACCCTGTCATGGGTCTCTTTTTTTAGTTGAGCACACCAGCACTCGAATATAGATAAAAAGCAGTCTCCAAAAAGCCAGTGCAGGTGATACAAGCTTCATCTGAATGCCTTTTCTTGATTTTAGGGATGTTATCTATAATCAGGGCCTAAAATGCTGTTAGACAGTCTACCTAAATTTTCAGGTCTCATAATGTCTGCAGCTCCTTTGGCCTTCAAGCATTGCTGGTCTTGGTCACTGTTAGGTTACCAATAGCACAAATTACCTTAACTTGTAACCATGGGAAAACATTGTTCACTTGATGGAGATTTGGAATGGAATGACTAACATATTAGAAAGAATAGCTACTTGAAACCTAAGATTTTAAATATGAAAAAATTATGTTTAGCAAGAACTATGGGGAAATGATTCTTATGCACTGAAGAAGGCTACTTTTATTCAAGCCAAAACCGGTTTGCCTAACACTTTCTTTGTTATGTGCTTTTTAGCACTACATTAAAATCTTTTTGTTTGCCGCAGTCTGTTGGTCTGTGTTTTCATGAAATGATTCTTATACCATGATTGATGACCACACTGGCTAATTTTGTGATGACACAGACATATCCCTGAGTCTTGCTCACTGCCACTCTAATCAAGTGTCCTGCTTCTGCAGTCATGGTTACTACACGTGGATTTTAGATTACATTGCCATTATCTCATTAGCAGCTAAAATATTGCTATGCTACAAAGGACTCTGATGAGGTCTGAACTTATAAACTTCTGGTTCCCAAGCCTGGATGTTCCTGTGTCAGTGGTGTTGTGCCATGAGGGAGATAATGATGTAGTATTTTCTAAATATTCAAGTGAAAGCTGAAAACAGTTAATAAGTAAACAGACACTATTAGGAAATGGTGCATATAATTTGCAGATTAATACTGTTCTATACTTGTGCTGTTATAGAACTAAAGCATATGCATATGGCATTTCACTAAAGTAAGTGTGCACCTAAAACTCAGGACATGTTAGAAGAAGAAGAAACTTCAAACAACCAGCTACAGTCTCAAGTAGATTATCCTCAAATAAGATTACACCATGGGCAGTACAGGAAGAACAAATGTATTTCCCTTTAAAGAACAGTGATTCCCTGAGGCAGTTGGAAAACTGTTGGGAGTGCAAGGAAATGGAATCACATTTCACATATTCTATGTTATTAAACAAGCCATGAATAATGATTGGAGTGCCACCAGCAGTGCTGTTGGGAGTGTCATAATATCTTTCTTGTTATACAGTATTGAACGGAAGACCATGCGGCTGTCTGAGTGAGAGCGTTGGCATAAAGAAAATAGTAACGACTAGGCTAATTAGTCTTACTTTAGAAAATTCGTGTTAACCAGTTAAGCTCCATGGAAATATAGTATCTTTTTAGGAGCAAACCAGGAGCAATATGTGGTTAAGTGACTTACTCATTGTCATTAAATAGGTAAATGGAGACTGTTGGACTCAAACCCAGGACTGCTGCAAGGTTGAGGTATAGTAGCACATGATTTTTAAACTGCTGCACTAAGTGCCAGTCTTATTAAAATCTTCTGAGTGATTATTTGAGTAAGAATAGTGGTGGACTAAGGAGGACTGACAGATAACTGCCAGTCTGGACTTCAAAAAGGCATTTCAATTTATAGATTGAGAAAAAAAGTTGCAATGTTATACAGAACAGCTTTGTAAGCCTTCTTTCAGAATCTAAACCTTCAAGAATGGTCATAAAGCAGGTTGGGTTAGATCTTCAGTCATTTCAGTCAGATGAATCAGATAATCAGATACCACAATAATCAGTCATTGGGTGGATAGTACACTTGTGTCTATAAAACAAGTAGTATAGTGCTTTAGAACCACTGGAGGTATGTACAGTACTCACTTATTTGCCCAAATTAGATAGTACCAGAATGTGTTTATCTGATTGACAGGTTACTGGACCAGAAGTATACATGAGAAGTACTTCAGATTGGGTTATGATGCTTTTCAGCAGATTAATTTGCTGGTATTGCACTCATGAATATGTGCATCTCTGTAAAAGTCCTTCCTTGACAATCCCTAAAATATTAAAAAAAACATGCATACTTAACTAAAATACAAGTCCTTACATGCCCAGAAGCTGAGTACCCTTTCGACATTTTTGACATCTTTTTACATGTCTTGACTTGTACTGACATGCATCATTTTTAGGTTCACCAATCTTCATTTTATTGACGCTGTACACTAAGTCACTTTACTGCATGCTAAGTTGCCATAAGAAATGTAAGCCAATCTATTATGGTAGGGATTATTTATCTAATGCTTACACCAGTTATTTTCCTGAAGGACTATAACCCATTCCCAGACATTGCTAAGATATGCAAGACATACCTGACTTGGAGAAGGTAGACTGTCTCTAAAAAAATTGGAAAGATGTTCAGGAGTGTGACTATCAGTGCAGTAAATTAATTTTTTATACACTGGGGATGATAAACCACTGCAGATAACCTAAGATGGACGAAGATTTGTTGGCATCAAGGATGGACAGAAAGTGATTGTGATATACATGCTAACCCACCAAGTAGGTGAGTGGCTTAATGAATTAACATAGCAGAGTTGTCATCTCCAATAATGAATTGCTAAAAATACCACCCATGTCAACAATTATTCAATCATCCCTACTCAGCCACTCCATTATAACATTCAAATGGTATAATTTCCTGTTCCTAGACGCCTTCATGAAGGGTCAGTAAATATCACAGGCTCATGTTTTCATCGGACGTATGTCTCTGATACTGTTACTTGTTGACAGTTAAACATTGTCCACAGAGGTGAGTAGAGGGCTTTGAATTACTAGCCCCAAATTAGGATTCTTTGGACGGATAGTGTGGGAAACCCAGAAAGGGTAATAAAAAGATGCAGAAGATATTGTAACGGGGGGTCTGGAAATGTATATGTGATTTGGGATCCTGAGTAGTGGGTAGTTTGAACAAAAGGCACACAACTTTAGAAAAACATATATATATGGTTTGACTCTGAAACCTCGAGATACTGAAATGTCGAATTTCAGTATCTCAAGACCATAAGGTCAGGAATGCATAAGACAGGAAGTACAGAATGCCGACATTCAGATCACTGAATTCTCAAAACATCAAAAATTCAGTGTTAGTCTTTTTTTCGTATTTATCCCGTCACCAGTTGTGGAACCACAGTGTACTGAATTGCATCCTTCGCACTCACCACCCGTGTGTGTCAAACAGAAATATCAGTGCAGCACACAAGCAAATGAAACAAATTCACAGATACACTCTGCATGAACATGCTCACATTTTCATCATTCTGGAGACAGCTTTAAGGAATTCAGGAGATGAATATACACTCATGTTTAAAAATGTGCTCAGACTGGCTATGTCTTTTAATAACATCTTCTCTTAGGTGGTGCTGGGCAGCCACTTGCCATCCGAGTACTCACCTCTTCCACTCTATTCTGCTCTCTAGCAAGAGTTGACATGAGAACGGACAGATCTGTAGCTCTGGCACCTAACAAGCATTTCAATCTACAGTGGCACACTTCCACAGTATTTTGAGTATGGGGTAGGAACAATGCATTGAGCTCAAACACATTCCAAAAACTGATGGAAAATAAAGGTGGGAATCTACAATGCAGCATCGTCCTTGTACTAAATTTATGGAGCTTGTCTAGCACATACCAGTCTGAAAAATATTTAATCAAATCTCTACCTTCTGGTGGGAAAGAGTCCTGTAAGAAATGGAATGCAGTGAAAACCTCTTCTTCTGGTAAAAATGCCAGCACCACTAAACATTTCACTGCTATTTGAAAGGTCATATTACTATATTATGATGCTAAACCTAACGGCTGGACCTTCTGCCAGATGTTCTGGCCAAAGTAAAACATGCATCCCTTCAAAATCACCCCATTAATGTTAGCTCTTATGTTTTTCATAGCCGCTATCTCAGTCACACAGCACATATTTAAGAGTGGTTTCAAGGCCATGTTCCAACATTAGTTGGAATACACACTGCCACATTTAATTGTATCCCTTAAGAGATTTTTTTGCTCATCACACAAGAGAGAAGAGGAACAGACTTACTATAACCACCATACTTCATGAGGACATGAATACTGTATAAGTGACGACAGATGATACCTTTGTAGAAAAAGCTGCCTTCCATGAGCCAGATGGCTCTACTAAGAGCATACAAATTGTTGACAGTGGTCACTACTACAACAATATTGTTAGTAGTGACATCCGCTACACACTTTTCTATAAATACACCTGTTTTTATAGGGAAGAGGTGAACATTAATATCTTCTAACTGCAGGGTAGGCAAAGATGGTATTCTGCTGTCTTTACGGTGCACCCTGTCCACTTGCTGTAACAATGTTTTCCAGTTTGCTAGACTAGGTACAACATCAATATAGGTGGAAGCAAGAGCATCATCAACCAAAAGACAAGGGGTACCTCATGATACCTTCACCCTACGCCTTAACTCAAAGCACAGTTTATATTTTTCAGTTTCATTGGGATCGCTGCTATGATTATGTTCTACTGATTTAACAGTTGCTCCCGAGTAGGTAAACTCTCCATGACAGTCCTACCTTTACATTGTTCTGCCTCTTTCTATTTACAGCACCAATATTTCCTTTGCTTCAGGGATTGCTCTAAATTCAGTACATAGCCCTCGAACAGTAGAACTGGTTTTCCCTTTTAAGAGACACTAGTTTTATATATCACTCCTTTACTTCGTGGTGCAGGATATTTTGCATCGACCATATTGACTGAGGTACTGTGAACATCATGATACTGATGAAAACATGTATTTATTAGCAAATGCCTTGGCAAGTAGGAAACTAGATATAATGTAATGTGAGCTTGTGAGCTTCTGATCTTTTCCATTTCTGACCTTATTGTCTCGAGATACTGAAATTTGACATTTCAGTATCTTGAGGTTTCAAAGTGAAACCATATATGGATATGGTAAGAACTTCAAATATCTTTCAGTATATGGCAGGGCCAAAGAAACTATCATTAAGGGTAAGAACTGCTGGATTCATAAACCAGACTGCTGTAAAAGCAGTATAGTACAGGACAAGCTGATGTTTGAAAAAGATATCAACAACTAGAGGCAGAAAAAATCAAGTACAGCTGATGTTCCTAGAAGTCAGAGTCTGCTGACAGTTTTTGTTTGCCTTTGAGTATCTGACTCATCTCAGAAGATAAGCTGGTATCTGAAAATTATATCAAGTACTAAAAACAGAGAAAACTCATATACAACTGATTTTCTTAGAAGACAGTCCCCGGGATTCAGCAAACTTTCGAGCAAGAATAGCTTATTCTTGCATGGAAGGGACCATTCCCATGCAGCACAGCAGCGCGCCATGCATATTCATGAAGGGGTGCTGCCATGCTTTAATACAGACATGGTTCTGTGTACGAGTGCAGGGGGTGTGTCTGACAATACACACAATGCAATACGCTCTTACAATACGCAGGCCCCCTGCACTCCATAATTGCCGTATGGCAATGTAAATGTAGCAAGAGAGTCCGCGGATGCCATTACCTCTCAAACTCACAAGAAATCTGGAAAAAGCCATAAAAAGCAAGGGACAAATAAGGACAAATGTGAGATATTGCTCTCACAAACTTATAAAGTCGATAAAATGACAGGCTTCGCATTAGCATGAATTTCCCAAAGGGTATGAAGTGTAAAACTCAAATGTCTGTCATTATATACTAACTGCAGTCTTTAATGCTTTGCCACTAATCTGCAGAAAGCCACAATTCTATGAAAAATGGACCAAAAATATAAGGCAGAAATCTGGACATTCTGTGAAAATCTGTACAGGTGAGAGGTATGGTGGACACTGCTAGTGTACGTGGAGTATACCTCTCAAATGCAAAGCCTGTCATGTCATCACCATTTGAAAAGCACAGCCCCCCAGAGATAATGTTGCAGAAATCAATGTGCATACCCGTACATTACAAAAATAAAACACAACAGTTTAATTTTTTTTCAGTCCGGAATAAAGTTTAAGCATAGCTGGGCAGGTGTGCACATCACACAGCTCTGCTCAGCCTAGCTTGCACATCACAACAAGCTAAATAGGACTATACTTCAAAATGTAGCAGTGTGGAAATAGCGAAGTGGTTAGAGTGTTTGCTTTGCACATAGTCGTTCTCAGTTCAATCCCCACTTAAGCCATTTTACATGTGAAAGCAGTACATCATTTTTTAAAAATAATTAGGTAGTAAATAACATATATTTATTAACCAGAGTAGTGTAGTAGGTCCAGATGTGAGGTGTCAGTGTAATAAAGTTGTGAAACCCCCATATAAACACAAGTGCCCCATACAATATAGTCACACAAGAATAAATGTAATGAAAGCACATATAGGATGTCAGGGAAGGTAAACAAAATTATAATATGTCAGGAATGATGAATCAATTCCATACAGCTGATAGTCTATAAAATAAAACATAACCAATGCTAAGCATTACACAGCTATGCTTACCGGGAGTAAGCATTGCTTAAATATGAATGGTAAGCAATGAATAGCCCAGCTAAGTGAATTTGCCCATTGCTAAGTAGTGCTGAACCTGCCCTTTAAGCACTGCCAACCTTAGCTAAGCAGGTTTGTCCGTAGCTTAGCTTAGCTCAGCATATTCAAATCATGGCAAAAGGCAGAAAATCATCCCTATTTAAACCTCACAGGTGGGAATACAGCTCATAACCAGTTGTAGCTCCCCACTGTAGGCAGTATGGCTGGTATTGGAGAGGGTATTCACTTTCAGGGGCAGCACTGGGGCATACAGCAGTCCAAGGTCATGGTAGGATTCCTTGTTAAAAACCATGACATGAGACTGCTGCAGGACCAGTACCAGGGCTTCCAATACAAAGCAGTGACATGAGAAAGTCTCGCCTGTGATCTTACCAGTGCCACTGGCATCCCTCAGACTGGTGAGCAGGTCTGGCACCACTATGCTGACTTGAAGCGGAGTAAGGGGGAGCTCTTGGACCAGTGGGTCCAAGAAGCATGGAAGAAGGATGATGTCCCAAGCATGTGTAAGTATTCATATCAATATCTGTTTAACAAAGTCCAGCCTATGTATGTGATGGATAGGTATGCATATATGTTTCTCTATCTTCTTTATAGCTCCAGCTGAGTGGGCTGTGAACCAGGAAGCCCATGCAAGCAGGTTGCAAAGGCTGAGTAGCGAGGCTGGTGAGTAACAATCTAGCTTGTAGTATTCATACCAAATAAATATAA
Source organism: Protopterus annectens (assembly GCF_019279795.1). Lineage (NCBI taxonomy): Eukaryota > Metazoa > Chordata > Ceratodontiformes > Protopteridae > Protopterus > Protopterus annectens. Next base: position 1,306,919,923 of record NC_056733.1, read on the forward strand.
AGGAGTAGAATGACACCTGGCATTAAAAATGGGTATGGTTTGTACTGAATAAACCAGACAATATTACAGTAATAGTCTCATATAGGTTATATATAAATAAAACTGTAACTGCCTGTCAAAAAAATTCAAAAGCCTGGACAGGTTGTTTTTACTCTGGTATTGTATGAATTGAAATGTGTACAGGTTATGCACAGCAATTATAGCTCTGAAAGCATTAAACAATCAAAAGTCTCACCTGACAAAGTTAGTGCCTCTGTAAGACATGGGATTAACTAATATGAAATGTTTCATGCACCAAGATCTGATATCTGAATAGTACTGTTGTGTTAATCTTTGTTTTCCACACTGTGCTATGTCAAAAGGTATGTATAGGAATATATCTATAATAATGTTGTAATTACAAGGTCAGATTGTACAACCAAGAGAGAATGAGCCTGAAAACATTCAAGAAAGAAACAGCAGTTTCTCAATAGCTTGTTCTGATGAAACACAAACTTGTTGCATTTTTAGCAGAAACAGCCATGGTTCAAATCCCAGGAGTGGTAGTAAGCTGTATGCATAATTTCAAATAGGATTTTGTGAATATGTGTAGAAACAGTCAGGTAGTGTTAACATACATTTCCTCCACAGGTCTTCCAAGTAAGAGAATGTATAAAGTAGTTATAAGAAGGCTGTAGTTATACTGTGTCCAACACCCACGGTCCAACCCCAAGGCTACAAATGACAACAAGATCAGTACATACACCAAGTGGTCCCCCCAATAAATGTTCAAAAGTGTCATGCTGTCACTGCTAATGGTCCTGCTGCTTACAACCAGGGTGACCAATAGATATCAAGGCAGAGTATGGCAGTAACACACACACACACACACACACACACACACACACACACACACACACACACACACACACACACACACACACATTATGAGTGCGCATATGTAACCCTGACTATGTGAATATGGGTAGAAACAGTCAGCCAGTGTTAACAAAAATTCCCTCCACATGTCTTTCAGTTAAGAGAAGGTATAAAGTAGCTATAAGAAGGCTGTAATTATGCACTGCCCAACCCAAGGCCATAGGTTGTTGTAATAATACCTGTAGAGTAATGATTAAAGCAATGATCATTAAAGCTGTGACCACTGCAAGAATCTACATTTATTAATTGACATCTCTCTCTCTCCCCTATCTTATCTTCACCAATAATCTAAACACATAATTAAATGGGTATGTTTTCCACCAAACCTACCATTGGGACATATGTCTTATTGTTCTACAAATGTTGAAATGTATTCCATTTAATGTTTCCTGTTCATATACTGACATTGGTGGCTTGTTGCTATCAATGTAACCTGCATGCTAGTGTAATGCCCACTGTGGTTCCATATATGTATCTGTTCTGTTTGCTATGTAAATGTTCCAAATCTGTTGTTTTGGGTTAATGGGAATACTCATGCATGATGTTATAACTAATCCTGGAATGTGTTTACCATTACTAACCAAGATATGTTCAAAAACTGCATAACCATAGCACATCTGGGAAGGCCAATCCCAGCGGATCCACCTCTTCCGCCTCATCTGGCCATGGCACCAGGCCACCAGGCCCCAGAATGTCTGGGACCCACCATTTGACCTCCTCATCTGCTGGTCCAGCACCACCTTCAGGTGGAACTGCTTCAGGGGATGGGGCTCGTCCCCTCCGGGTGTAGGCACAGATAGGATCCAGTCACCTGAAGCCAGGTCCGGGGTCTGGTGAGTAGTGAGCCCCACAGAGAATTGGGAAATCTGCTACACCAGCTTGAGGGTGCATTTAGAGGGTCAGTCTGCCTGTCCTGCTCAGCCCCGAGAACAGCCACCTTTGGGGCCATGAAGGTGCAATGGTGACTGCCCACGGGTGGAGACTTCAGTCCCACTGTATCGATTTTGGGCCTTGTGAGCTTCTGATTACCAAACACCCCTCCCCATCCAAGGTGTTTACCACCACATGTGTCATATACTGCCCCTGTATGCTGTCTTGTCTGTCTTGTCTGTATCCCTACCCAATCTACCGCCCCAAATATACCTACTATCCTTCTCCAACATCCCACTCTCACCTTAAAAAAAGGCAAAAAAAAAATTGTTGCCCCAAACATAGCTGTCCATTTCACACACGTGCCCACTGGACATATGTAATTTGGTCTACTTGGCTTCACAACACATTATTGTTGTCCTCACCCCTCTCTCAGTGGGTTGAGTGTTCAAAAATACCTCCAAGTTCAGTATATATGCACAGCTGTTGCTGTAGAAGAAATGGACAGCTATGGACCTAACCTACACCCATCCTGTAAATCCCTAGCTATCTTTCATGTTGTTTTTCCCTCTTCATGCCCCCTTTTTTCACCACTTTCCTATCACCCCTTTTTTCTTTTCTTTTAAAGAAATTAGCGTGAGGGTAAGTGGGAGTAAGCAGTAGTAAGCCAGAGTAAGCCTGTTTGCTTGGTGCTAAGTGATGCCTACACAGATTAAGCACTTTTAAGGCTGTCTGTAAGCATAGTTAACCGGAAGTTAGCATTGCTTACCACCGCGCAAACCCACATGGTTCTAGTACTACAATCTGCAATCTACTTTTACTTAGAAAAGCACTGTTAAAAGTAGTAATGTAATGATACCATATGTGTTAAACTATTTTTTTCAACCAGCACACTGTAGCTGGTGTAACATGCAAGTGTGACTGCATATAAAATGTGATACTACCCACATATAAAACAAATACAAAGAAAGAAGATAGTGTTACTACTCATGTATACCCAGGTGTCCCCTACAGTATAGTCATGCCACTTACTACTGTAATGACAGCACATAGAAGCATGCTATGTACAGGAAATTAAATACACTTATTGAAGATGTCATTACCCCTGCTATTTTATCAGACTACAATGTGATCACTGGTTACCAGGGCTGAGCTATGCTTAGCAGATTTAAACATTGCTTAAATGCAAATGCTAAGCAGATTTGTGCACTGGTAAGCAAAGCCTGCACAATGTAAGCACCTATTCGTTTAACCATACGTTAGCACCACTTACCACTGCACAAACCCATGCAAACATGCTTAAAGCTGCACAGAACTGCGTTAATCCCTCTGTATCCAACAGTCCTTGTTCTGCCTAGCAACAAAATAAACAGCTCTTGCAGGCTTTGAACCTAGTACCCTGCACACCATAGTCAATGCAATTAACCAGTAAAACACCTCAGATGTATGGTTTTAGGATGTTTTCTCAAAAATACCCTTCTTTACAGCCAGTTTACAATAGGGAAGAGACACTGGGCAATTAAGAAGGATTGGTATTTACATATATATATATATATATATATATATATATATATATATATATATATATATATATATATCTGAAAATAAATATATACATAGAGAGATAGATATGTATGGAAATACATATATGTGTATAACAATATATAGATATGTTAGTAATAAATATTGAGGTGTATGTATATATATATATATATATATATATATATGTATATATATATATATATATATATATATATATATATATATATATATGTGTGTGTGTGTGTGTGTATATAAATATATGTGGGGTGTCTGTCAAACAGTTGTGACTGTGCCACTGCTAGGCCACTTAATGGGATGTTGTCCATATCCATATGTTACCTGTGAATATGAGTATCACACATGTTTGTCTGAGCAGGTATGACTCTAGCCCTGAGTAGCATTCTGCCATCACCCAGAATGATGCCGCAGTACAAGGACAAAATGATTGACTTCAATAATTGGCTAAGCTTCTGGTGCTATTCTAAAGGGATCCAGTATCTGTCTGCCTGGGATGACATGGTCGACAGATCATGATGCTTTGCCAGAGATGGCCTGCACCTGTCACCCCTCGGATTCTGGATACTGGCTAAGGTTCTTGCCGCCCCTATAGTGCCTTTTTTAGGCAAGGTTCAAATGACAAATTCACCACTCTAACAGGAACAGGCAAGCAAAAACTGAGGGTGATGCTACTCAATGCCAGAAGTCTAAATCTCAAAATGCACTCACTTGAGGCACTCCTTAAAATCTGTGCAGTGACTGAGACCTGGTTCAAGGCTCCAGAGAGCAGCCTTGCACTACCGGGCTGTAACTCATATCACACTTTTCGGCCATGTAACCTGGACCAGAACACCAAAGGCGGAGGTGTATCCATATTCATTAAGGATATCCACACCTCCAGGCTAGCTGCTCAGCATAATGCAGCAGAGGTTATCCAAGTGCAACTAACTCTGGGCAAAACTGCAATCCAAATTGTAGCTTGCTACAGATCACCCACCATGCCCCAGGATTCCCACTCCTCTTTTCTTGATGTACTGGAAAATATTAGGGTTCAACCAAACACCCTAATAATGGGTGATTTCAACTACCCCACCATTAACTGGGAAAACTACTCATGTACCAACTCCTTCGCTCAACGCTTTCTGGAATTCATAAACTCCAATGCCCTGGATCAACTTATGCACACCCCCACCAGAGGCAACAATATCCTAGATCTAGTCATTACCAATATGAGTGACTGGTGTTCCACACCTGAAGTCAATGTCTCATTGGTCCGATCTGACCATAAGCTAATTACCCTAGATATCCACATCCTGCCTCCACCCCCATTAAGGAAACCATGGTAAATCATTTCTCCAAAGCCACCTTCTTGCTTTTTAAGACAGAAGTGGTGAACTTCATGACACCCATGCAGATGGACAGTACAGTTACGACTACTGAATCCTACACAATTGCACTTTATAAGCACTTACATGAGTGCATGGAGCATGCTATCCCAAACAGAACCAAGACGCTATCCTCCAAAAAAAGGAAGCCAATCTGGTGGTCCCCTGCCATAAACAAACTGTACAACAGAAGGAAGAAACTCTTGCAAAAGAGAGTAAAATCCCATGAGTGGAGGAGCTCCCTGGTCAGCCTCAGTAAGAAGCTGCGATCCCTGATAAAATCCTCCAAAGCTAGTTACGAAAACAAAATTGCCACTGATTCTAAAGACAACCACAAAGCATTCTATAGCTATGTCAAGAATTTGAATGGCAACACTCAGATCTGCTCTGAGTTACAGCACAATGGCACTAAATATACAGACTCAACTGATATTGCCAACATCCTGGCAGATAGGTTCATTGCTAACTTTACCCCCCTCTCACCCCCTAAAGAGCCCATCTCTATACCGGAATAATGCAAAGTTCCTGTAATCATGGCTGCACAGGTAAAAATCACACTCTCCAAAGCCAAGAACACAGCATCCATGGGACCAGACAACATCCCAGGCTGCGTTCTACACAAACTACAGAATGAACTGGCACCCCACCTAAGTACCATGTTCAATCATAGCCTCACCTCAGGCTTTGTGCCTGCTGAATGGCGCACAGCAATGGTTATCCCACTCCACAAGGGGGGAGCCACCATGGACCCCAGGAACTACTGCCCCATTAGCCTGATGAGCCTGGTCTGCAAGGCCATGGAACGTATCATCATGGAACTTATAAACAAAGACATTGGTAATCTCCAAACTCTGGATCCCACTCAGTTCGGGTTTGTAAAAGGCAGATCACGTCTCCTAAACCTGATAGACTTCTTTGAAGCAGTCACCAAAGCCGTACACAAGGGTAAGGTGGTTCACACAGCCTATCTAGATATTGCCAAGGCTTTTGACACTATCCCCCACTCTGGAATTATAGATAAACTCACTAAACTAGGTATAAATCCCTTTGTCATCACCTTTGGTAAAAACTCTGTACCCATGAACTACAACATAGGCGGTAGTATACTTAACACTGAAAGTGTGATAAGAGACCTTGGGACACAGGCAGACAGTAGTCTCTCCTTTGATAACCACATAGCCACAGTAGTCAGAAAATCCTTCTACATGGCACACCTCATCACAAAAGGTTTCTCATCCAGAAAAAAAGAGGTCATTGTTCCCCTCTATTAATCACTCATTAGACCCATTATATAGTACAATGCCCCTTTTGGTATGTACCTCACAAGACATCTACAACAACTGGAAAGGCCACAGAAATACCTCACAAAGAGGATTACTGGCCTCAAACAGATGCCCATGCAGACCGTCTCAAAAAACTCCAGCTTTACTCCGTCCAATATCACCTATTCAGAGGTGACCTCTGTTTAACATACAAAGCTATGTCAAACCCAGAGCTGTGTTGGACATGCTCCACTTAAAGAAATCCCACTCCCTCCCAGCTACATGCTCTAAGGACCTAAACCTTGTCACCACAATAAACAGAACATGCCGGAGGGATAGATTCCTGTCCCAGAGACTTTCCATACTCTGGAATAAACTACCTATCTACATCAAACAAAGCTCCTCATTAGCACTCTTCAAGAAAAATCTTGATGATTGGATGGGAAATAGGAAATTCATCCTGGGGATCACCTCTGTGGCTCTGCTCGACAGTGGCACAGGAAAATAATTTTCTTGGGTGGCAAAAGCCAGGGTACCTTTTTGGCTGGGCTTGTATAGGCCCCAGGGCCGATAGCCTAGTACCTACCTATGAACCTATGAACCTATAAAGCTAAGAGACCTATATAGGGCATGTGCATAGTAAAGTACTGTTGCAGACGTGTGTTGAACTGCATGTAATATATTGAATTAATAACATTCATCTGTACAGTTTTCTGCTGGACATTAGTCACATTTGTGACTGATATCTGTAGTCACATGCACATATAACTGTGTTATGTCAGCCAAACCACTGGCAAGTCTGTGATCAATGACAATGTAACATAATAGCCTACTTATGACTGTTGGACATTGTCCAAGTTATCATAGTGATGTCAAAGGATACTGTGCATTCAACTTATTAATGTATGGTGCAGCTATATTTATACAGTATGAATAATGATGTCCCTTTTGACACCCATGTATGTCTGCCATTGTCCAGATGTACTACTATAACAGGTTGAGAAGTATGATTGAGTGGCAAGACTGTAAATACAGTGTGCCATGCTAAAATAGAACAGAAAATTATACCAGGTATCCCCTGAGCACATGTATGTATGTATGCGTATGTTCAGCTGGAAGGTACAAAACTAATCACATGGATTTCAAGCAGTCAGGTACATAGATTGTGCATGTTGCACATGTGTGTAATATCAGTGTCAGTGCATACAGCAGACATAAATGTGCACAGCTAGTGGTTGTTGCATTGCCCTGACACTGATATGGGTACTAGAGTAGGCATGATTATCAGGTAGTACTCGGAGAAGTGTCCAACTGTGTTATGACCTTCTGTCCTTGCCTACCACTAACAACTATATCAACACCTATATACAGTGGATATCGCAAGTGTACACCCCCCTGTTGGAATGCAAGGTTTGTGTGCTGTATGACAATGAGACTACAGAAAATCATTTCATAATGTTTCTCATCTTGAATGTGATCCCTAACCTGTACAATTCCATTGAAAAACAATCAAAGATGTTTCTAGGAAGGTGAGCAACTATTGCCAAGTGAAGATGTGCTATAATGTTAGAGTCCAAACCAAGATGAATGAATGCTGTAACCATCTCCAGAGGTGCATATACAACATATCAGTTTAAGGGTGTGCACACTCATTCAACTGGCTTATTGTACTGATTATTATTTCCATATGTTTTCACAGACCAGATTGATATGTTTTCAATTGAATTGTACAGGCTATAGGTCACATTAAAGGTGGGAATTGTTTTGAAATGAGTTATTGTGGTGTCATGTTCCAATTGCACAAATACCAGGCATTGTAACAGGGGTGTGTACCCTTTATATCCACTGTAGCTATATGGACTCAGCAGTACCTGACCTGTATAACCAGCCTCCACCAAGGTAGAGTAATCCCCTTTGGTGGACAGCAGCAATACACAACCACATAATAGGTTGATATATTGACTGTACATGGACACATAGGTGCAGGCAACAACTTGAAAGCAAGTCCACCTCTATCTGAGCAAGCATGTAAGTTCACAGGTGACTTCCTGTAAGGCTGACTATGACTACAAATCAGACATATCCACACCACCAAGGACAATTTCACCAGTGTCTCCACATATGTTGTCAGTCTCAGAGGACACAACACAATTCACACTGTACTGGGGGCAATGAACACCTCATACACACATGCCATTAATATAGGCAACCTGCATCAGACAGGTTAGGTGGGAACATCACCACCCTGTCCACCCCAGTTATATAGGGGGATATGCACATTAACCACACTCCTCCCCTCAGCAATGGTGAGCAAGTACATATTGCTTACTGATGGCAACAACAGCAAATCTCCATGGGGCATAAAAACATTACTGTCTGCCTCCTACATGAACTCAGGCATGTGCTCACAGCTCCATCACACACCACAGTCAAAAACAGACCTGCCACCATCCACACACCATCCACATGGAAGACGGCCACTGTCAACCCTCTACACAGAAATGAATGGAAAATAGAGGATTATGCAATTAAGTGTCCAATATTGGGGGAAATAAGATAGCCTAAGGCCATGAGTGTAATGCAAGCTGCTATAGCCATGATAGATTGGAGGGTTATGGTGTAGTTTGGATTATTTGCAAGTAATAACCACTGTTGATGTGCAATTTGACAATCTTATGAGGCCCTGTGACCTTTTTCCTGTTTATGTCTTCCAAATAACATGCAGAGGGCTTGACTACCAGCATTCTCTGTTGGGGAAACTGGCATCATCACCCAATATGTGATCAAACATTATGCCCTGTTAATTGGACAGAGAGCAGAAGATGTGCAGCTGAGGACCACCCCATGGGACAATCTTGTTCACAGGGTAAATGATTCCGGGCTGCACAGCAGACCTTATGAGGAGGTGCAGCATTGGGCCACCAACCTCATCCACCATGCCCATCAATGGGCTGCTGCTGTAGCAAGGAACCATCTGGCAATAGGTGAGGGCCCAGTCATCCATCCCCCACTGACACCCACCGAGGAGCTCCTCGCCAACCTTGGGGCACCCGCCCAATGCATAAGCCATGAAGCTGAGGAAAGCATTGTGGAGGTGGGTTGCACACACACACTGGATGAGGAGTGCGCAGGTAAGGACCCAGTGGGGATTAGTACACTACTGTATCACACATATATGTATCTGTATTGTATCTACATCCATGTGTCAGGTCCGATTGCAATTGTGGATGGGGGTTTCTAATGCACAGAGGTGCACATCTATGGCGAGGACAGAACATTGTGTATTATTGGGGTTAGTGCTGTAAATGTGCAGACGTGCTGCATCCATCCTGAACTAAGGTCTCATGTGAGTCTGCTGCAATCATTCCGTCTCACAACTACCTAGGACCCTCTGGTCTGCATATGGGACAGCAGCCTGAAGCTGGTGAGTATGACATTGTTCTGTTGTTGCCTGCCAATAGCCCAGGCATGGTGAAGGACATGCAGTTTACCATGCACACAACTATCAGTAATAGCTATATTGCTCTATGTAATAGCTATATTGCTTTATGTGCATGTTCACTTGTGGCGGGGTTAACTGCACAGCATCACAGTGGTCACCACTGGGGCCTATCTGACGTGAATTCAACATTCCTGTAGCATACCTCACAACTTGTCAGTGCTGTGACATCTGGACAGAGGCCAGCAAAACAGGCTGGACAAACGGCCTAAGGTAGGGACATGTGCGACACATTAGTGGTATACAGTGGATATAAATTGTGTGCACACTCTTGTTAAGATGCACGGTGTTCCTGTTACATGCACATTAGGACCACAATATGTCAGTCCAAACCTCTTCCAGCCTTTAATGTGACCCATAACATGAACAGTTCACTTGTAAAACCATGCATCTGGACTCATGTATTTCACCTACAAGGCTGGCCACCTGTGAGGGTGGCAGACATTGTATCAGCATGATGTTCTAGTCAGATATAATACCTCATGCTACCATATGTGTCAGTAAATGCACTGTGGCCTATTTGAGTACAATATCACATACCTGGGCATTGTTAAGGCACACAGACCACTTCCAACCATGTATAGGTTGCAAACATATGGATATTCCAGACACATCTGTACAGAGGACTGTACAATGGTTTAACTTGCTGCATGTGAGGCAGATGCTGTTACCATAGTATATAAAGCAATGACAGGGGGAGGTTGTCACCAGCAATGGTATAAGCCACACCAGATATGACCCTCACACACACATATACAGTTGCCAGCATCGGGATTAGAACTCCTGCCTATCTAGGCATTTCGACTATAGTGCGACACAGTTATCAGACATGCCACAGAGCTTATACAGTCCCATCTAGTCCAAAGATACTTCTAAGCTGGATGACATCAACAAGAATACTAAACTGGGGTGAGGGGAAGTGTAAAGGGTAGTACACAGGTCAAAAATTGTGTAACCAACAGACTACATGATTCACACACAAACACACATCCAAACAGTTGCCAGTAGGAAGATCAGAACTCTTTCCTATCGAGTTATTGCTTCTATAGTGCTACGTAGTTATCAGATGTGCCACAGAGCTTATACATTTTCATTTAGTTCAAAGGTACTTCTAAGGTGGACGACATCAACAGGACTACTAGATTGGGGCGAAGGGAACTGTAAAGGTTAGTACACAAGTCAAAAATGATATAAGCCAGACAGTACGTGATTCATGCACACACACTTGCCAGTATTGGGATTAGAACTCCTACCTATCTAGTTATGTCCACTATAGTAGATATATATAGTATACCCCACCATATATTCATAACCTTGAAATTTTGATAGCATGCCTTGAACTAAATAACCATAAGTCAATCATCTTTATTGCTACCTAATTGGCCGCTGCAAAAAACCTCCAGAATATAGAAACCATCCTAGAATGAGGCCTCTACAAACTTGACCCAAGAAACTATAATACTAGGAGATTTTAATCTTGACTGGACCACCTGCTCCTCTAAGACCCCTACAAACTTCTGCCAAAGAATTAACCTCCTCACACGCATTGACAAGCACTCCAAGAGACAATACACTCTAGACTGGATTTTAACTAACAAGCGCAATATAACATATGACGTTGGATGTCTCCCCGATACACTAAGTGATCACTAGCCTACCTATTTGGTTAAAAAGCATTATCAAAATTTCTCCAATAGTTCGTTTCACTACATTCACAACAAAAAAACATTTTTCTCCATCACTGACTTAACTCTCGACTCCTACAATATGATTGGACACCTTTGAAACATCTTCCACTTGATTGCACAGTTGAATACTTCAATACTTCTTTCCTTCAAATACTCAATGAACTAGTCCCCATAAGAAAAAATATGCACCAACTCTAACAGGCTCCCCTGGCTATCAAATGGCACACTTCTTTCACTAAAACAATGAGATAGAGCCTGGTCTCACTATCAAACTAGTAAAACCAGAGGTAGCCTAATCACCTACCAGCAACTTAGAAATCAAACCAAAAAACTAATTAAACAGGACAAAAAAAATACTTCCAAGCAAATCAGCTAAAATACCAGAACAATCCTTAAAGATTCTGGCAAACAATTAATCTCCTTCTCAACCCTGGAAAACCCACTACCCCAGCCCCAGCACTGACCAACCAAAATGAGTCCATAGCCTCTCAGTTTAACTCCCACAGCAATACCCCAGTACACCGCCTACCATACCGCAGACTTCTGACAAAAATACTACCCTCCTCCAACTCAAGCCAATTCAAACCAAGTATATTAACTCTTATTGGCAAATTAAAGCCATGCACACTAGCCGCTAACCAGTTACCTGGTGACTTTCTTCGACTAGCTGCTTCTTCTATAGCTTACCCTATATCTGTTCTAATCAACCATTCTATCTCTGAACAATATGTACCATCCCTCTGGAAAATATCTCACATTATACCCTTACATAAAAGTGGCCACTCAACTGACATATCCAACTACAGACCCATAGCCATTCTGTCCCCACTTGCCAAAAGTTTAGAAAAATTTATACATAAACAGATATTAGACCATTTCCTGACCAATAATCTACTAGCAAAACACAACACGGCTTCTGGCCCAAGCATAGCACCAGTACAGCTCTCATCAGCTTTACTGACACTATATAACAGCTTAAAAATAAAAAAACTAGTAACTGCTACCTTCCTAGACATGTCAAAAGCATTTGACACTGTATCACATCAAATACTTCTAAACAAACTAACCAACTACCACTCCAGCTCTGAAACCCTAAAATGGTTTCATAGCTACCTGACTGACAGAAAACAAGCCACTATATAGGAAAATAAACTCTCCTTTCAGCACCCTGTAAGTGTCGGGGTCCCCCAAGGCTCAATCCTTTGTCCACTCCTGTTCACTATCTTTACTAATGACCTTCATACTGCAGCTAACCCAGCCTCAATTATACAGTATGCTGATGATGCTTCCCTGATCTGTTCTGCCCCGACTATTAAAGAACTTCAAGAAAAATATCAAAAATCCCTCCACAGTATAGAAAATTATCTAACTTCATCAACTTATACTTAACCCCCCAAAAAACAAGCTTATGGTCTTCCACCAAAACCCAACATCTAAGAATCCACCCCCCATCTATAGTTCCACTTCCAATGGCACTATAATAGAGCCAGTAGAACATACAAAACTTCTTGGTGTTACAATCGATAGCAGACTAAGGTTTGATAAACACCTTGCTCTAACCATTAAAAAGGTGCATGCCAAACTGGGTTAACTCTGCAGAGCAAAACCATTGCTCACTGACCAAGCCAGACTCACAACTGCTCAAATCCATCTATTATCTTCCCTTCTATATTGCTCTCAAATATTTACCAACCTTCGCAAATCTGACCTAAATAGCCTCGAATCCTGCTATAACAAAATTGCCAAATTTGCTACAAATCAGTCTCAAATTTCTCACCACTGTACTGCATTAATGCAGCTAAACTGGCTAGAGCTCCCTCATCTCCTTATCCTGACTCATTTAGTAACCACCCACACAGTCATATACAAACCTGATAGCTGCCCAACTCTATCAGATCTAGTCCAGCTCTATAGTAACCTAATATCCCTTAGATCCACTGACAAAATATTGTTAAAAGTTAGTAAAGTCTAAAACACCTATGGCATCTCCCTATTCTCCCATACCATAGCCAAGCATCTTGAACTCTCTTCCTCAGCATATTCTCACCATCAGTAACACACTAGCATTTAAACAAACCCTAAAAGAATACTTTTCTAAACATAGGCTCTGCTCCTGTACAAGTCCAGGCTAAACATCTCTACCCGCAAATATTTATATCCTCCTTCTCCCTTCCTTTCTCAGTATCTCCTGGGTTTTTGAATAATTTCTTCCAAAAGAATGTTTGAAAAGAATGATGTATGGAAAACTGATATTGTTTGAAATGTATGACAATTGCTTATAATTTTCTAAATATCTTTAATATGTCTAACTCTGTTACTCCTGATTTTAACACTGCAGTAAGAATTTGTTTTTTTTTTTGTATTGCTTTATGTCATATAATTATTGTAACTTGTATATGTCATTTGTAAATGCTATTTGTAAACTACCTTGGAGATTTTCTCCCCAGGTCTCTGCTGAAAATGGTCTTCCTGCCAGCCAGACACTACCTGGCTAACAAACGAAATAAATAAATAAATAGTGTTACATAGCTACTGCACGTGCTACAGAGCTTACTGAACTTTCACATGGCCAAAGCTGCTGATAACTGCACAGCTGAGGTAAAGTATTACAGGTGGCAAAAAGTCTGCCTTCAGTTCCACCCTTACATCATGCTAGTTCTTTCTGTCTTGCACTTCAAATAGCATTATGGCTTGGCACTTCACCAGGTTATTGTATCAAGAAGTGTGGCACACTTGGGAGCCATCAGCAGTACTCGTTCATCACAGAAATAGCCCCAGTACTTACTAGTTATGTCCACCCCTCTTGGCATGATTGAAGAGCAGTTTTCTGTGCTTTCACCCATTAATCTGGTGCACTTGTCCATTCTGAGACACTGTTGCAACTGCCTCATGCACACAGACAACCCTCACCTCTAAACTCCAAACAGAGCTGTGAGAGTTACCTGTATATCACCTAATGTGGACATGTGCACTCTCCAGCAAGGACTGGACTAGCAGGTCAAGATGATACAATCAACACCTGCACCACATCATGTGGAACACATAGCTCACCCTGACACCCACTTTGACAGCCATGACATACAGTGAGATCCACATACCCACCTTCATAGAAGCACTCAAGAGACATTTACACAACAAACAGCACAGACCAGCAAGACAGACACCCACTCAGACACCACGACATGGCACATGCCAAGGGACACATATTTAACCTACACAGTGTGCCCCTCAACCTAAGCTCCTATGGCTAGCCACCTTACATAATACAATGATCATGGCTAACTCAATACTTTGGCACACACATCCCACTCTTGAATATGGAGCAGGAAACAGCCAAATATCTATCACGTGTCAGCATCCAGCACATGATACAGCCAGGCATGGCACTCCAAAACAACTACGAGTATCACTCTGTATCCATGTGGGTGTGAATGACATGGGACACACTTCCCTGGACTACATGACAAGAGACATGGTTGAACTCTCTGATCATGTGGTCCAGGCAGGTGTGATAGCAGCCCTGAGCAGTGTACTGCTGTCACACAGAATGTTGCTGTGGTACTATCAACAGATGCTTGACTGCAACATTGGCTTACATGTTATGTGTCATTCTCAGGGGATCCAGTACCTCTCTGCTTGGGATGACATGATTGACAGAACCCAATGACTTGCCACAGATGTCCTACATCTGTCAGTGCTGGGTTTCCAGGAACTGTCTAAGTGTCTTGTCACCCCTATGATGCCTTATTAGGCAGTGTTCCTAATGTAATTACCACCATAACAGCTAGACATGTATGCAATCTGAGGGTCATGCTGCTCACCAGCAGACATCCAACTGTCAGGATGCAGTCACTCAAAGCACTCGTTGGAGTTGAGGACATTAATATGTCTGCTGTAATGGAGAGGTGGTTCACAGCAGCAGACAGCAGCCCTGCAGTATCAGGCTGTAACGCATTCCACAGCTGTCAGCCCCCAAACATGGACCACACTACACCTCCACAGGTGGTGTTGTCTCCATATTCATTATGGATAGGAACACCTCCATACTAGTATCCCAGCAGAATGCATTGGGAATACTTCTGGTACAACTGCCTTGGGGTAATAGTGCAATCCAGACCATAGACTGCTATGGGTCCACATCTATGTCCTAGACTGTCAATGCACATTCCTCAACACCATGCCATCTATGATGGTGCAACGCAACACTGACATAGTATAGGTTCATAGGTTGGTACTAGGCTATCGGCTCTAGGGCCTGTACAAGACTAGCCATAACAATTCCCTGGCTATTTCTTCCCACAATATTCACTTCTCTGGACCCCTGTCTAGCAGGGTGACTGACGTGATCCCCGGAATAAATTTCCTATCTCCCATCCAGTTGTCAAGGTTCCTTTTGAAGTGGGCCAAGGAGGCGCTCTGCTTGACATGTATGGGCAGTCTATTCCAGAGTATGGGGAGTCTCTGGGTCAGGAACCTATTCCTCCAGCATGTTTTGTTCATTGTGATGACAAGGTTTAGGTCCCTGATGGATTGGGATTTCTTTAAGTGTAGCATGTTGTTAGAAAAATGTGTATTTGAATATATGAGAAATGCTAGTTTAAAAGCAAAGTAGTATATAATGCATTTTATTCTATTAATCATATAATAGAAAGGATTAATTCATGTGTAAATGCAAGTAGTTTTGAAACTGCAGTGTGGCTTGAAGCAAGTTGACCTTCGACCCTGGCAGATGCTAGCTTAGCAAGTTTTAATGTTTATGCCTTTCACAAGTGATTATCTGCTGGGTCAGGAAATTAAATGTCTGAAATAACGAAATCTTCTGCTCTTTCCTGCTGGGATGATTTGGCCTTGTATATGTGTTACTGAGATAGCATGCAGCTGGTGGGAAAGTGTTACAGTGAACAAAGATGTGTATTAGAAGACTGAATCCACCATTGTATTCGAACTGATATGAAACCTTGAAGAAGTAACTTTACAGAAAGACATTATGTCTGACCAGGTGGATAGCAAGGCCGTATTGTTACCAGAGGAAAACTTTTTTAAAATATACAGCATCAGCAGTTTTATGAATAGAGGACTGTAAGCTAAAGTGATGTAGATGTCCTGTGACATACCACGTCAGTAAGGTGGGCACAGCTTGAATGTTAAACCTATATAAAATTGTGTGCTTCCTGTTTCATGTTAGACAAAATCCTGTACTTGTACGTTTTTTGCCTCCTGGTGTACACTAGTAAACTTTTTGATCCTGAACCTCCTGTGTATTGAATTCTTGATTTTATTTAACAGTTTGGTCCTTCTTAGCCGGAATTCCCTCGGACAGCTGCAGATCAGAGTCTACCGGTGGTCGAATACTGCGCAGAAGTTACCGAAATGGTTCTTCTTGGGTGAAAAGACCTCCGACTGAATTGTCGTTTAAAGAGGCTGGCCACTTTCTGATCCGTGGCCGAAGAGCGGATATTGGACAATTCAATACCGGAGGCTCAGGTAGGAAGAATTTGCCTTTTTTCTCTTTTAGATCAGGGACTAGGTTACAGTATATTGTTGTCAAGATTTGTTATGCAGATCAGGGACAAAAGGAAGTACTGTATATTTGGTCATAGATCAGGGTAACAGAATAAGGTAGGCAGTTATTCTAGATAAACTGTGAAAAGGAACTGAGAACTTGATATCACGTGATAAAAAGGGTTACGTAACATTTTCTTTGCCATGGGAAATCAGTGCACTAAAACATCGCGAGATCCGCCCCTAACCTAAGACGCAAAATACATGCAATTACAATGTTCTGATAACGTTAGGTATTATACGAAATGGGTTAACAAATATGAATTTGATGGTAAACTAGATAAAACTTCACTAGTTAAACTCCTTAAGCAGCTTAAATCTGATGCAGGAGGTCAGGCAAAAAAGCAACGCCAATTAGGCATTCCTCAGACACACAGGTGGATTGAGGAAGCAAATCGTAGAGAACAGAAGCTTAAAAATTCAAAAACATTATTTTTAGACAAAGAAGATAATAACTTGGTAATAGCAACAGCTCCTCCTCCTCCTCCCTTGCCCCCTCCTTTACCCTTTTCAGGATATGAAGTGAGTTGACAGGCTGGTCTGCCTCCGCGTTATCCTGAAGTCTCAGCAAGACCACAACCATTTGTTAGAGATCCTATTGAAACTAGGTCCCGAACACGTAAAATACATAGGGACACAGAATCATATCAAATAGAGAGAAACCTACAGGATGAGAGTGAGGAAGAAATATGCCCACTTATAGAAGTTCCAAATCCTCAGGCAGGACAGGAAGGGCAGGACCCAACACTCTTGGTATATAGACCATGGACACCGGAGGATATCCGGAAAGCTACTGAGGGAATCCCCCATCCGAAAGTTAATTTTACGAAATTTTTGGAAGGTTTACAAGGCATGAGGTTAAGTTACCACTTGAATGGGGAAGAAGTAGAAAAAGTAGTAAGACAAATTATAGGTCCAGATTGGCACATGATTTGTGGCACCTGGAATCCTCGTAATGCAGAGCTTAAACCACTCCCACATAGTGACGCAGAGTTAGACAACAGAATGAAAGGTCTTACAGAACGAATCTCTGAGAAATTGAAACCTAGAGCAGACTGGACTTGCATTAATCATTGCATACAACAGGAAAATGAGACAATAGATGGGTACTATGCTAGATTATTAGAATGTTTTAATAATCATAGCGGTATGTCGGTTCCTGAGAACCAAACGAATGATTCCCCATATGAACAACAATTGAAAAATGCATTTTTGAAAGATTGCATTGCACCTATTAGTAGCTTCATTACGAAGCATATGATAGACCATCGAACAGGGAGGCTACAAGCCTTACTTGAATACGCTAGACATGCTGAAAGACATTTTAATAGTAAAAAGAAAAAGAAGGCGCAAGTCTTCACTGCTGAAGACGGAGCTGAAGTGTTTGTGTTACAGTCAGGTAAAAAGGGCAAGAAGAATGCTCAGGGAAACAAACAGTCTGACAAACAATCAGAAGATTTTGAAGAAAGGAAAAAGAGAGGTGAAAGCTTCAAGTGCAGGAAAAAGGGACATCTAGCAAGGGATTGTAAGCAAAATAAAAAGGTAATTACAGAAGATAAGGGAGATGAGGACTGACTATATGATAGTGAAGATACATCATGCGAAAGTCAGAAATCATCAGGAAAAGTTAATGAACAAAAAACAAATGTAAATGTGATAGAAGGAATAGAGGAAGTGCAAGTAGATATGGAGGATGAAGAAAGTGAAATTTTGGACTTAGCATTATTGAGCTTAGAACTCTACTTAGCAGATACAAAACCGGAAGTTACACTTCTGGTGGAGGGGAGGGAAGTCAAATTCCTGTGTGACTCAGGAGCGTCACGGACCCTGATACACCCCTCCAAGTTACCAGAACATTCCGAATCACCTGATTATATACTAGTAAAAGCTGCAAACGGACAGCTATACAGGGAACCACTTTCCCATGATATAGCAATAACTGACCCTGTTTCAGGTATGACCCAGAGAAGTAAAATTGTTGTTTCTGCAAAGTGTCCAGTAAACCTATTGGGCAGGGACCTTATGCAGATATTTGGCATAGCAGTAGTTCCAACTGTACAAGGTATGGGGCACAGAGACAAATGGATACCTTTGTAGTGCGATCGGAGGGTGAAGCTTTTTACTGGTACAGCCAGGACCTAGTCACGACTGGTCCAGGGGCAGTAACCGAGGAACTGATGAACGTAGCCATCAGTAAAACCCCCTCTGTCGACACTGATCGACAGCATTTGTTACACTGTACTCTATACTACTGTACTACACCAGGACCTGACAGAGAGTATGAGCAAGAATTGTTCAGAAATCGTGCAACTAGACTAATTTTGCGTACTTTGTACTGGGATACTGAGGGAAACAGTGTAGTTAGCTGTTCATTACCTCAAGAATTCCTTGCATTATATAGATCAAATCAATTACCACATGTCAGCTTGACAAAAAACAAAAGTGTAAAATGGGCAGACTTAGGAGAAAAAGTAACAAGATGGGAGAAACAGACTGATTTATAACTGTCAGAACAAGGGATACAGAAACAAAAACTGAATTGGTTGACACAGACACATCCAGCTGTACACTTGCAATCTAGCGAGGACAGCTGATTAGCATTTTTATTAGAAGAAGAAGAAGAGAAAGCTTTATGTGAGATACCAATGACTCTTTGGTCAACACGCAAGTCAGACGTAGGACTTATTCGAACAGCAGGACCAGTTACAATAACCCCAAAGTCAGCTTTCAGACCACAGAAAAGACAATACCCTTTGAGAAAGGATGCAGAAATAGGAATTAAGCCTATAATAGCAGCATTACTCAAAGAAGGAGTACTGGTAGAATCTCCTGATTCACCATGTAATACACCCCTATTTCCTGTTAAAAAAGCAAATGGGGAATGGCAGATGGTACAAGATTTACAAGCTGTAAATAATGCAGTAATACCTAGAGCACCTACGGTGCCAGACCCACATACTTTGTTAAACGATTTAGAAGCGCAACAGAAGTATTTCTCTGTGGTAGATATCAGTAACGCTTTCTTTTCAATACCTATACATCCTGATAGTCAATATTGGTTTGCATTTACATTTCAGGGTAAAAGGTATACCTATACTCGACTACCGCAGGGATATTGTGAGAGCCCAACAATATTTGCACAAGAAATGGCTAGCAACCTGGCAGGGTTTACCCCACCAGGAGGTAGTCAAATTCTACTTTATGTAGATGGCATCTTGCTAGCAGCCCCCACCCAGCAACAATGCAGGAAGGATACTGTAGAATTATTGAAATTTTTAGCAACACAAGGACACAAAGTAAACAAAAGTAAGTTACAACTTTGGAAAAAACAAGTTAGATACTTGGGATATGTAATATCCAATGAAGGTAGAATATTAGACGAGGAGAGAAAAACAGCAATTTTGCAAGCACCTAAACCAGCAACCAAGAAGGAAATGATGTCTTTCTTAGGTACAACTAATTTCTGTCGGAGCTGGATACCAGATTATGCTTTGGAATCTGCTCAACTGACTGACTTTATATATAAGACACCAATGGCAGCACAAGATATTTTACAATGGACACCTGAAGTAGAAACGGCTTTCTGCAGGTTGAAGCAGTTGATAGCTTCTTCATTAGTTTTAGGACTTCCAAATTATCACAAACGGTTCTTTCAGACCGTAGATTGCAAGCAAGGATATATGACGTCAGTATTGACACAACAACATGGGGATAAGCAACGCCCCATAGCCTATTATTCATCGCAGTTAGACCCAGTGGCACGATCTTTGCCTCACTGTGTACAAGCAGTAGTTGCAGCTGCAATGGCAGTACAGGCTTCAGCCTCAGTGGTGTCATTCCACCCTCTCACATTGAGAGTGCCTCATGCAGTTGCAATAATTTTACTGCAAGAAAAAGTGGCATACCTTTCTCCTGCTAGACATCTTTCATGTATGACCATACTGCTGAGCCAACCTCATATGACAATTGAACGATGTACGACATTAAATCCATCAACATTACTTCCAACTCCTGTGGATGGCACACCACACAGCTGCCTGCAGGAAATTGAACAGTTAGCTTTACCTAGACAAGATCTCACAGATATGCCCTTGGATAATGCTGAGGTGACATATTACATGGACGGCTCATGCAGAAGGGGTCCTACAGGAAAGAATCTGGTGGGGTATGCAGTAGTTACAGACACTGAAATTTTAGAAGCCCAATCCTTACCACATAACTTATCTGCACAAGCAGCAGAATTGATAGCTTTGACATGGGCATGTACTTTAGCAAAAAACAAGTGTGTAAACATATATACTGTTAGTCAGTATGCTTTTTCTACAGTACATGTATTTGCACAACAATGGAAAAATAGAGGAATGATAACATCTAGTGGAAAACCTATTAATCATGCGCAATTTATTTTGGAATTATTAGAATCTATTCAGTTACCTACCAAAGTAGCTATTTGTAAATGTGTAGCTCATACAAAACAACAGGCGGCAATGCACGAGCTGATGCAGCTGCAAAGCAAGCAGCCTCAGACTCAGAAACTTTACTTTTGAATGAGGAATTACAACCCTCTGAGATTTTAGATTTAGACATGTTAAAAACAATGCAGATGCTTACTACAAAAGCAGAAAAACAAAAATGGGTAAAACGAGGTGCAATTCTTGAGAATGGACTGTACATTTCCGAAGAGAGAAAACTGATATTGCTGTCTAATTTATTTAGATATGCAGCTTTGTTGAGCCATGGGCAGTGCCATGTATCAACAGGGGACATGGTACAGTTAGTAAACCGAATATTCCAAACATATGGATACACAAACTACACAAAAAAATTTTGTGCAGCTTGTCATACTTGTAACAAGCACCATGCACAAGGGGCATTTAAAACCAAGCAAGGAAGTTTTCCTATACCACCATATCCATTCCATACTATTTGTATGGATTTCATAGAATTGAGTAAGTGTGAAGGGAAGAAATACTGTTTAGTTATTGTAGACATGTTTTCCAAATGGGTAGAAGCTTTTCCAACCAAAAACCCAGATGCAGCAACAGTGGCAAAAGCCCTGATAAAAGAAGTAATCCCTAGATTTGGCATTCCGGAAAGGATTTATAGTGACAACGGCACACATTTCGTGAACCAGACGATTCAGCAACTTGGGAGATTTTTTGGTATCTCCTTAAAGAACCATTGTGCCTACCACCCACAATCAGCAGGACTGGTGGAAAGGTACAATGGTACCCTTAAGAATAAACTAAGGAAGTTAGTTGAGGAGACCCAAAAGAATTGGATACACTGTCTGTCTTTAGCACTGCTGAGTATGAGAATGGTTCCAAACGTGAAGGGTTTGACTCCCTTTGAAATGATTTTTGGGAGAGCATATTATGTGCCTCAGTGGAAAGCTCTCATACCTGCAGAGCAAGAGGCTGACAGTTCATTAGCTAGTTATATGAGGAAACTGTTAACAAATAAATCTGTTTTGCAGTTTAACTCTTTTTCAGATAAGGAACAGACCAGACCAGTAGAAGCAGTCTTGGCCCCCGGGACGTGGGTGTGGCTGAAAGTGACAAAAAGGAAGAATTGGGCGAGTCCAAAGTGGGAAGGACCATACCAGGTTCTGTTGGCAATGCCTACTGCAGTTAGAGTGGCTGAGAGGACGTCCTGGGTTCATTTGACACACTGCAAACCGGTAAAGAACTTTCAACTTGATAAAAACTTTGTAACTGATACACAACCAGACCAAGATGGCCAAAAACAAAGTGAATAGAAATCTAGATCAACCCCAGAGATGTTGCATAATGATTTTGCTGAATATACATTTATTGACTGTAATTGTGACAATTTTCCTCTTGTTGTGGTTTATCCTACACACAACCACACAAGTGAAAGTGGGAAAGCATGACGAAACGTCTCTAGACTGGCATCCAAATTTTAACACATACCTAGCCATGAAGCGTGTATATGCAGAGACTATGAACATTTCAAATTGCTGGGTTTGTACAGCTATACCAACAGCATATGGAGGACTGATAATGTCCGCTATCCCTTTGGGGATAAATGAGACTTGGGAGTATTTACTCTTCGATACAGGAACTGTGAGATCACAGGACAAAATAGCTTTATTTTTACCTGTCACACAAAAAGGAATTGTATGTTTTTACAAAAATGATACTCTCCAGGTGGGCTGGAGCAATTGTAATATAACCATGTCTTACTGATGTTATATTAAGAATAGTAATGGCAATACTTTTTGCAATACTAATTATGACTCATATTTGAACTCATTGAAAACAACCATGAATGAAATTCGCAAGAATCCTGTTTTGTTTAAACAATTGTCAGTTATAGATCAGAAAATGTTTCATGCAGGGCTAATGCGTATTAGTACTAAAGTAGAAAACTGTTATTTTATTTGTGGGAAAAAAGCATATAAATGGTTACCTGAGAATTGGTCCGGCAGTTGTTTTTTGGGTTATCTGGTTCCGGTAATAAGACATACTGAAGAATTACCTTTGGGTAAGATACGAAACGTGAGAGAAGCAGCCCGAAAACCTGAAGGTCCAGTTGAAAAACCTGTGACTCCAGTTGGAAAGATCGAAGCTGGCTGGAAAGACCATAATAGCGTGAAAGACAAAAGCAAACTGACTCGTATGGACTTGAGTGACAGTATTATATCTTGGGCAGGAATATTCCCAGCATATGGAGCAGTCAAATCGATCTGGGAGCTGAGGAAGTTGTTGAAACTTCTCGAAGTAATGAGTAACGCAACTTTTTCCACCCTAGAACTGGTGACTGATGAACTGAATGCAATGAGAACTGTTGTGCTACAAAATCGAATGGCTCTTGACTTCACCCTAGCGGCGAGAGGTGGTACGTGCACGCTTATCAAAGAAGAATGCTGTGCGTACATACCAGACAACAGGCATGAAATTAATAATCACCTGGAAGTAATTCAGCAAGTATCAGCCATGACTGAACCAGGCCCAAACCCACTGACGGACTTTTTCCAGAATCTATTTGGGGGGTGGGGTTCCATCCTAATGAATATTCTGATTGCCATTTGTGTGGGTATACTCCTAATAGGAGCATGTGTTTGCTGTGGAATTCCCTGCATGAAAGACTAGTCAAAGATTTTATTGATGTATCTGTTACTGAAACTTTGTACCAAGATATTGAGATTGAAAATTTGATTTCAGATGACATTTTTTCTGAAGTATAGATTGAATGACTCACCTAGCTGAAAATCCTAAGTGGAAAAGGTTAGGAGATGAAATGACACTATACATACTTCAAAATAGAATAAAAAGTATTAATAGGGGGGAAAATGTTAGAAAAATGTGTATTTGAATATATGAGAAATGCTAGTTTAAAAGCAAAGTAGTATATAATGCATTTTATTCTATTAATCATATAATAGAAAGGATTAATTAATGTGTAAATACAAGTAGTTTTGAAACTGCAGTGTGGCTTGAAGCAAGTTGACCTTCGACCCTGGCAGATGCTAGCTTAGCAAGTTTTAATGTTTATGCCTTTCACAAGTGATTATCTGCTGGGTCAGGAAATTAAATGTGTGAAATAACAAAATCTTCTGCTCTTTCCTGCTGGGATGATTTGGCCTTGTGTATGTGTTACTGAGATAGCATGCAGCTGGTGGGAAAGTGTTACAGTGAACAAAGATGTGTATTAGAAGACTGAATCCACCATTGTATTCGAACTGATATGAAACCTTGAAGAAGTAACTTTACAGAAAGACATTATGTCTGACCAGGTGGATAGCAAGGCCGTATTGTTACCAGAGGAAAACTTTTTTAAAATATACAGCATCAGCAGTTTTATGAATAGAGGACTGTAAGCTAAAGTGATGTAGATGCCCTGTGACATACCACATCAGTAAGGTGGGCACAGCTTGAATGTTAAACCTATATAAAATTGTGTGCTTCCTGTTTCATGTTAGACAAAATCCTGTACTTGTACGTTTTTTGCCTCCTGGTGTACACTAGTAAACTTTTTGATCCTGAACCTCCTGTGTATTGAATTCTTGATTTTATTTAACACATGTCCAACAGCTATGAGTTTGACATGGCCTTGTATGTTAAGCAGAGATTGCCTCTGAGTAGATGATATGCGACAGAGTATAGATGGAGTTTTTTAATGTGATCAGTATAGCTGGAGTTTTTTAGTCAGTCAGCATAGGGCATCTGCTTTAGACCTGTGATTCTTTAAGTGAGGTGTTTCTGTGGCCTTTCCAGTTGTTGCAGAGAGTGCTGTACTCTATGATGGGTCTAATGAGGGATGAGTACAGTGAGATAATGACCTCCTTTTTTCTGGATGAAAAGCCCTAAGTGATGAGGTGTGCCACACAGAAGGATTTCCTGACTGTTGTGGCAATGTGGTTATTGAAGGTGAGACCACTGTCTACCTGTGTTCCTAAGTCTCTTATCACACTTTCAGTGTTTAGTGCACTGCCACCTATGTGGTAATTTATGGGCACATGTTTTTTCCCAAAGGGGATAACTATACACTTCTTAGCATTGAGCTTGAGCCCATGGTTCTGGCACCAAGCATCTGTTTCTGTAAGGCCTTTTTGTAGAATATCTACATCATTTGGGGATTCAATAATAGCTCCCAGTTTGCAGTCATCTGTGAACTTTGTTAGCCAGAGTATGATACTTCAACTACCATCACCTGGGGAAAGTAGCCAAGCTCCAGTACAGTGGCCCAACACTTCCTGGGATTCATCATTTCCAGTGCACTGGACCAGCTCATACTGACCCCCAGCAGAGGATGCAACAGTCTTGACTTGTGTTGACTACTTAAATATGGGACTGTTGCTCATCCACAGTTGTCATCCCTACCTGGTGACAGGCTGTAATCAACATGGAACTCAATGTGTCAGCCACACCCCCCCCCACAAAGGTGACTACCTTGCAAAGCCTCTCCAAAGCTGACTTTGCAGCCATGAAAACAAGGGTGGATGACTTCACTGCACCCATGGCAATGGGAAATAGCTGCATGACTGTCAAATCAAACACATATGCACTATACAAACACGTACATGAATGCGTGGTACTAGCCAGAGCCAGCAGAACTCAGACACTGTCCTCCAAACACTGGGAGACAATGTGATGCTCCCCTGCCATTACTAAAGTGTACAACAGAAGGAGGACACTGTTGCAGAGAAAGGTGGTGTCCCATGACTGTTGAACTCCCTTATTAGTGTCAAACACAACTTGTGATCCCTCATGGAATCCCCTACAGGCATCTATGAAGGCATACATGCAGCAGACACTGACAGCAATCACAACAACTTCCACAGCATTAAACACAAGTGCTGTGAGTTACTGCACAATGGTAATACCTGTCCTGAGACAACAGATATTGTCCACAGTCTTGGCAACACATTCAGTGCCAGATGTACCCCTTTCTCCCCCAAGTGAAGTGCTGAGTGAATGTGTTCTCACATGCTGTAGCCTGTTTCTGTTCTAGGTGTCTGTGTGTCACCAGGATGTGGCCCTGCAGCAAGACCAAGGGGTATGGCAGTGTGGTAACACATCCACTATGTCTTAGGTAGGGTACAGCTGTATCTGCACAGATTTCCCAGGACTGTAACACAGTGATTGCATATACCTCACAAATTATAGGACTGAGGGTTGTACATAGATATATGTTGATTTACAACATCTATTGGAGAGTGGAGAGTGGTACGTGTTGTGGTTTGGACACACCTTCAATTGCTAATAACCACAGCCACAGGGGATATTCATCAACCAAACACAATGGGATTACTATTCACACACACACACACACACACACACACACACACACACACACACACACACGCATGCACACACACGCATGCACACACACACACACACACACACACACACACACACACACACACACACACACACACACACACACACTTGCCAGTACTGAGATCCATAGGTTCATTGCTTCATAGATGTGTAGTAGGTGAATGGGCCTGAAGGCTCTACAAGGCTAGCCCAAGAGAATACCCTGTCATCAGGCCACATGACAATAGTCCCCAGTGTGGCTCAGGAGTATAGTCACTGGAGTGGACCCCAGGGGTGGGTATTGTATTCCACATCCGCTTTTCCAGATTTCTATTGTGGGTGGCCAGTGATGTGCACTGCCTTACATGTCTGCGATTTATATTCCATAACATGGACAGTGTCTGAGTTGTGCACCTGTCCCACAAGTATGTCCTTTGAAGTGTGGAAGTGTGCTTGAGCTCTCTGTGGCATGTTGTGTGGACAGATTGGTATCTTCAGATGTAGCATTCTTGACCTAGTTTGGTGAGATATGGCTGTTTAGCTGAGGTAGTGATTGCATCTACATAGACAGTATAATACGGGGATTCATTGGAGTTATTGGAGTCTGTCCATACACGGCATGTGTATAAGGCATGGTATTCCCTTTGTGGGGTATGTTTGCAGACTCTACAGTTGTTGCAGGTGTCCAGTGGGGAACATGGCAAAAGGGCCACTGTACACATTGATTGGGCTACTGAGAGGATGGCACAGGGTGACCATGTCATTTTACTTGCTGGATAACACACACACTTAGGAGAAGTAACACATCAAAGTACTTTCTGATGTCAGTGGTCAACAGGCAGCTGACTGTCAACCTGTGTTCCCCATTCTGTTATAACAATGTCACTGTTCAGAGGACTACCACCAATGTATTACTTTGTGTGAGCCATGGTGTTCCCAAAGGTAATGGCAGCACATCTCTTGGCATTGAGGTAATCTTCAGGGTTCTGACAAAAGTCATAGGTGTCAAGTGGCCTTTGTGCATGATGTCACCATCACATGGATTGGGAATACTACCACCCACCTTACTGTTTTCTGCAAACATTTTCAGCCAGGGTGCCTTTGTGTTCTTCTGCACTTCAGAAGGGTAGATCCCAAACATGAGAAGACATGGGTCTGTACCCTGTGTGACACCAGTCATGTCTTGTCATTGGTTTGACATGGAGTCCACTGCAATCACACCATGGGTACTATCTGTGAGGCAGTTTGCAAGAGAACAACTGATATAGTGGTTGATGTCTAGCCAAGTAAGTTTGTGTATGATTCCTGGGTGAAGATTGGTCTCTGAGTATTAGAAGGGTTGCCTATATTGTTAACTATTCCATACTGTCACATAGTCATTTGCACATGGCACTACACATTTAGGGCTGTGGATTGTCTACACCAACCTCTACGGTGTTTGAAAACTGTTGGCCTTGTAATGTGGACATTGGGACATATACTAGGTCATCAATATAATAGTTTAGCAAAACCCACCTCCCAATGGATCCTGTCTTACACAATCACACCAACACTCATGCAGGATACTGAGGACAGACAGAGATACACACACACACACACACACACACACACACACACACACACACACACACACACACACACACACACACACACACACACACACACGCACTTGCCAGGACTGAGTTTCAAACCCCTACCTATCTATGTATTGTTTCTACAGTGTTATGCATTTATCGCACGTGCCACAGAGCTTATAGGATGGATGTTGTCCTATGGTACTTCTGAGGTGAAGAACATCACCAGCCCTTGTAAATACTGGGATTGGGTGATGTAGTGGGTGAGAGATTTCATAAAATACTTTACCCTACACACACATTTATATTTACCAGGAGTGAGGTTCGAACCTCTATCTATGTTTTCAGACCTTTACGTTATGCATTTACCACACACACCATTGACCTTACATGGTTTATGGTTGACAACAGGTACTTCTAAGGTGAATGATATCTGCAGGACTGCTAAAGTAGGGCACTGAGAAGTGTACTGGGTATAAATGAGGCCAAAATCTTTAAGGTACAAACACATTTTTTATATATATATATATATATATATATATATATATATATATATATATATATATATATATATATATATATATATGTATATATATATGGGTCCCCTTCACATGGTCGACTTTTCAGAAAGTCGACTTTCATATGGCTGAGACCATATGATTGACTTTTTAAAAGCTGACCATGGGGAACCTCTATCTCTGTACAGTGCGGAATAGGAAAATTTCCTTCTTCCGCACTGTAGTGCAATCTCGGAGTTGGTATATTTACATTACAGAGAGTGTGGGGGTGTGGAGGTGCAGGGTGGTGTAGCCCCTCCCTGCTAACAGTTTAAGGTAAGTGTTTGCTGTGTTTTATGTGTTTAGTTTACATGGTCGGCTTTTCGAAAGTCGATCATATGGTCTCAGCCATATGAAAGTCGACTTTCTGAAAAGTCGACCATGTAAAGTAGACCCATACACACACACACACACATACACACACACATGCACATATATATATATATATATATATATATATATAGATATATATATATATATATATATATATACACACACACACACACACACACACACACACACACACACACACACACACACACACACACACACACACACACTTGCCAGGAAGGAGATTCAAACTCCTACCTATATAGTTATTGCTATGACATTATTATGCATGTAGCACACGTGCCATGGAGCTTACAGACAGAACATTGTCCAAACATACCTCTAAGGTGAGTGACATCAGCAGCCATTGTAAAGTACTACACTTTGAAATGTATTGTCTGTGTATGGACACAAAATACTTCAACCTACAGACATACACATACGTTCACACAAACAGACACACTTTTACAATTGCTGGCACTGAGATTAAAATTCCTACCTAAGTAGTGTTTTGCACTACAGTATCACATAGTGATCATGAGCACCACAGAGCTTATATGTTGGAGAGCTGTCCAAACGTATCTTTGAAGGTGAGTGACATCAGCAGCAGTGCTAAAGGAGGGGTAAGGGAAGTGTAGTGAGTGTGAATGGCCTCAAAATCATGTCTCTACAAAGATACATACACTCTCTAACACAAATAAACACATTTTTACAATTGCCAGGACTGAGAGTAGAATGACTAACTAACTAGTTTGCTATACTATAGTATTACACAGTTATCGCAAGCGCCACAGAGATTATATGCTGGAGAGTTGTCCAAAGGTATCTTTGAAGGTGAGTGACATCAGCAGCAGTGCCAAAGGAGGGGTAAGGGAAGTGTAGTGAGTGTGAATGGCCTCAAAATCATGTCTCTACAAAGACACACACACTCTCTCGCACACAAACACACACATTTCACAGTTGCCAGGGCCAGGATTATAACTCCTACCTAACTAGTTTGCAACACTACAACATTACACAGTTATCATAAGTGCCACAGAGCTTATATGTTGGAAAGCTGTCCAAAGGTATCTTTGAAGGTGAGTGACATCAGCTGCAGTGCTAAAGGAAGGGTAAACGAAGTGTAGTGAGTGTGGATGGCCTCAAAATCATGTCTCTACAAAGAGACACACACTCGTTTACACAAACACACACATTTTCACAGTTGCCAAGACCAGGATTAAAATTCCTATCTAACTAGTTTTCTATATGACAGTATTACGCAGTTATTGCAAGCGCCACAGAGCTTATATGTTAGAGAGCTGTCCAAAGGTATCTTTTAAGGTGAGTGACATCAGCAGCAGTGCTAAAGGAGGGGTAAGGGAAGTGTAGTGAGTGTGAATGGCCTCAAACTCATTCATCTAGAAGCACACACACACACACACACACACACACACACACACACACACACACACACACACACACACACACAACTTTACATTTGACAGGACTGAGATTACAACTGCTACATGGATACTTATTTGTATTATAGTGTTACACAGTTATCACACACACTACTGAGACTATAGGGCTGATGACTAACAAAATGAATTT
Source organism: Protopterus annectens (assembly GCF_019279795.1). Lineage (NCBI taxonomy): Eukaryota > Metazoa > Chordata > Ceratodontiformes > Protopteridae > Protopterus > Protopterus annectens. The sequence goes on from NC_056733.1 coordinate 1,306,950,485, forward strand.
CTACAGTGGATGACATCAGCACATCATGTGATACAGGCCAATGGGATGTGTACTGGGTGGGAAAGGCCTCATAATGGGATTCTCTCTGTCGCTGTCTGTCTCCCTCTTCCCCATGTCTCTGTGTGTGTGTATATTTGCCATATTATATTATGTTGGCCTTAGATATGTGTGAGTATTCCTATCAAGAGTGTGTGTGTGTGAAGTATTAATGATGTACAATTTGGTGTGTGTGCCCAAACATCTGTGAATAACAGATATCTGTAGTCCACTGTGTTGTCAGACATGGGCTTCATTTCTCTAAGTGTAGGAGCATGCCCAGTATGACCTTCTGTATTGCGTGTGTGCATCCATTCCAGGAGAGTTGGATTCCATTTCAGGGTTTTGTGTGCTACAGCTACACCTAGCAACCTGTTTCTGCAGGATATCTGTAGATAGGTTGCCAATATGGGGACACAATGGGCATAACATACGGGGGATAATGTAACTATTGCTGTCTGGGCTGCTTGTGTGACATGGTTAGTTGTAGCATAGATTTTCTGACATATGTACTATTTTACACTGTGATGTATCATGTCATCAACTACTGACAGATATCATTCTTTGCTCACAGTTATTTACCAGGGAAATACAAGATGAATGAAGCTGAGACCAATATTCTGAGCCATATAGACTACACATTCTGGCACACTCCTGCCATTGTGGAGGGGTAGCTACAGACAATAGACTGCTGGTTCTGTGTAAATGGTCCAGCACCTTGGTAGTATGCTGGCTGGGGATCTCCTTCTTGTGCTTTTCTCAACTTAATGGAAATGGCCATATCCTGCTGAAGCCATTCCTCTCAGCTGTACAGATACACCCATATTATCCAGAAGCAGGACTCATATATCTGGTCAGTTTACCTTCACATTGTGGTTTACAAGCAGTTTTGTAGCTATTCATTCATGGGTTTGCAGTCAGGGGGTAGTACGGGCAGACATTAGAGTTTCATACTTCACACATTCCATGACATCCATGCTCCTACACCCCGCGCTCTGTTATTCTCTCCTCTTCCAAACATTATGAAAGCAACATCTTTGAGGTATCCCTATAGTTGGGTCTTTATCCCAGTAGTATTTATGACGTGGTCCACACTTCTTGTAGTAAGGCATGGGGAGGCATGCTACTGTCATTTGTCAGCAAGGCCTTGCATTTGTTTTCTGTTTACTGTGTTAGGTTGTTAGTTAGTACCCCCTGACATTCCGTACATTGGCACTATGGGTGAGGCATGGGCCTTTGCCAGAGGACTGTAGGCCATTTGAGAGTGCTGTAGGCAATCTGTAGCAGGCCAGTGCATTCTGTCAGTCATACGTTTCCAGGCTGCAAGCCAGTGGATTACCCTGGGATGACAGTGGTAAGTGGTTGAGGTGATCCTGTCAATCCTTCCTGTTCATACTGATCCACAAATCTGGATGTGGTATGGTTGCTGCTTACAGCTAGGGACACACCTGCATTGGACACCTACTCAGCATGCAGTATCAAGTATGTATTCCCATACAGAGATGGGTTCATGCTCTACTCATTCCCTACACCAAGGATATGACCCGTGATAAACCTGTGGCTGATGGTGGGTTGAGGTGGGTGCATGTGTGATATGGAAGCTACTGGCACCTGACTCATAGATATACCTTGGACATTCCCCTTTTGCTGGCTTGTATGTGGACATGGGTAACCTGTCATTACTTTATATTTGTGCCTTTTGTGGTCTGCCAGTGATTGGCCAGACTACCAGTATTCCATACTAGAGAGACAACTAATGTGATGCTAACCTCTATGTATAATTCAAAAGTTGTGTGCAGTTGACAGTTATTTTATATGCACTCTGTGTAGGTTACTTCCACCTGTGTGCTGTTCCTATGTATGTATCCCCATTCATGGTGTATCTGGCTTTCCGACAGTGACAGATATTGACATCTGGACAGTGAGTATGTACAACTGCTGACATGGGTGTAGCTGAGAAGCAGTGTGGTTGGCACTGCAGTTGTTAGAACATGGCCCTGTCGACCACTGTATTGTACCTAGGCCACTGAGACGCAACCATCCAGGCCCACATGCTGACCACTTCCAGGCAATATTAAACACACAACAAACTTACCACACTGACCCCTGCATATTGTACACATGCAACAATGTAGATTGGGACAGCTCTGGCAATCTGTGCTCCAGTAATATTACTCCTCAAACTTACATGTTACTGCATTTCTACATGGGGTTGTGGGGGGGGGGGCACACCTGAAGACTTTAAACATTTGCAATGACTGTACTGGTATTCTGGTTACTCTGTTGGCTTCCATTTCATATTGTATTGTGACCTATCATGCAGAAAGGAGGAATATCAGTAGAGTACACGTTAGATCTTAATGGCATAAATTTCAGTTTCAGACTTCTTACCCTTCAGAACTAAAATGCAACTGCCAGACCTGTTGTAGTATGTCTGTGTAGGTCTGGTGGGGGGCTGTTCACTATTGCCATCATTTGGGGGCCTAAGTCCAGCCTTTATTTATGGTCATCTACACCTGTCCTGCTGGGTGAGGCTGGTGGTGGGTATGTGACCTTCATTGACATCCATGTGTGACCTGTTGACACCCACAGTTATTTGGGCCATCACATGTATTGTGTTGGGGTTGTCACCTTGTGTAGTACTGCCTAGTATGTTGACACCAGTATATGTTATGGATTTCCTGCTGTCCCATATAGCTGTCAACTGTCTGCGGCTATCCCATTCAGCCACCCACTTCCCTTGCATGCTTGCATCCGTACCATACATACAACTATCAGAACATACTACTCCATTCAGTAACTGATAGGAAGGGTGACTTACCTTGTTGCTGGGGCCAGTACTGAGGATGGTGCTGGGAGGCTGACTATGTCAGATGCACATAGTGCACTCCCTATACACGGTAAAGCACAAGTAGTATCATGTTTGGCATCCCTTTTACTGTATATGCGAGTCAGAGAGATGTATCAGTCTCTGGGTCCCTACAGTGTCACTGTATGTGCTATGTGTTGCCTCTTTGCCAAAGCCTGGGTATACCAGGCACATCTCTTTCTGCCTACAGGGGCAGGCTCAGAAAGTTCCTCCTCCGAGTCCCTCTGTGCCTGTGCTGGCCTTGGCAATGGTGGGGGGGGGGCTGTGTGGCCCTGCCCTGTGCTGTTCCTGCTGCAGCTGTTTCCCCAGGATCATATTTTGTAGCATGGCACATACTGTGAACATTTGTGTAAATGTAGCTGGAGAGTACTGCAAGGCTCCACCGGATATGTCAAGGCAGCGGAACCGTGACTTGAGCATCCCAAACACATACTCTACAATGACCCTGGTTTGTGCGTGTGCCTCATTATGGTGTTCTTGTTCAGGGGTGTGTGTGCTTTTCTGATGGGTGTCATCAGCCACAGCTCCAGTGCATAGCCAGCATCCCCCACTAGATGACCATATGGGATGCCCCCCACCGGCAAACCCCTGATACAGCTGTGAGCAATGCCAGATGAGGTAGTTGTGATAGCTTCCCGGGCTGTCAGCACACACATTCATGATAATGCCCTGGGCATCACATACGACCTGGCAGTTGATGGAGGGGAAGTCCTTGCGGTTTATGTAGACCCTACCCTGCTCACCGAGTGGTGCTTTGATGTGGATGTGCATGCAGTCTGTAGCACCAACTACCTCAGGGAATTCTGCTCTATGGTGGAACAGACGCATACTTCTGGACAATGCCTCTCGAGTGTTGGGGAAATATATGTGCTCATTAGCATGTGGTGTCAAGGCATTTAGAAACTGGTGGAGTATCCTAGATGCAGATACCTGTGAGACTCCCATGATATCTCAAGTTGGTCTTTGGAAGGTACCTATGGCTAGTATTCTTAAGCCTACACATACCTTGGTATCCACTGGAATGGGTTCTCCTCTGTTAGTTCTGTGGGTGAGACATGGCTGGCACAGCTCGATGATTTGCTGTAGAATGTCCCTATCCACCCTATAGTGCTCCACTATCTGCAGCTCATGCAGGCCCTAGTAGGTTACCTTGGGTCTATAAACTCTTCTCCTCCTCCTCACTGTGGGTTGGTTGACAGCATTCTCCTCCTCACCACCATCAGTCTCTAGGACATATTGATGGAGTAAAGCAGCAGCAGCCTCTATAATTTTCAGATAGTTTTGCCAGTTAAAAATCCCCTGTCTGACTGGTGGTGTAGAGTTTGCGGGAAAAACAGTCTGACAGGTGTTTGCATAGTTTATAGTAGTGTGCTGGACATGTGTAATTGGCTGATTCTGATATATTCCACCTGCCAGCTAGTCTAGTTCTCCTTGATTGCCTTCCTATTGCTGTTTCCCCTCCCAGTTCCTCCCTATTTAAACCCCAAAGTGTGCTGTGCATACCCAATGCTGAAATGCAAACAGTGCTGCCATTTCCTCTTTTTTTTTTTTTTTTATGTTTAAAACCCGGTGCATGGCGTGCACACCAGTTTAGGCTATGTACACAGTGCTCAGGCACATCTGACACACCCCCTTCCTTAGCTGTGCTTAGCTAAGGGCAAACATGGGCCACAGAGCTCCAATGAGCTTACAGCAAGCATGACACACACCCTTATGAAGTCATCCAGCTCTTAGACTTGCACTGTTGTATTGCTGCACCTACATGTTAGGTACCAGCTGACACTTTGAAGAAATATGTGATTCAGTATAACTCCCCTCATTTGCATACCCCAATGTGTAGGTCATTAGTTACTGCACTAAAACAGACCCTTTCCCTTGACAACCAGTGCTCCCTGGCATTGTTTGCATTCTGCATGCCATTGACTATAATGGCAAAATGCAGATTTAACTCAAAATTGAGTTTTCCCATTTTTTTTAAATTTTTGACATGATCCCGTTTGTGCGCCTCTGCTCTATGCTTAAATGACCGAGATCAGCCAAAAAAAGTTTAATTTTCATAATAATTAATCTATCTTTAATGCCAATGGCCTTATATTGACCATTGGCATGTCCAATGTACATAATACATGCTTTTTCACGAGCTGTCATGCCTCAGTTTGGTCAGTTGCCGAAATGTACTCAGTTATTTTTCGAATACATTTCTGCATTGACACTGTTCTAGCATGGAGACCTGGCAGCTTGGTGAATCACCAGCAAATGAGGTGATTTCCATGCTGCATGGTTTTCCATGCTAGAACAGTGTAGGGCCGTTTGTGCATGTGAAAACAGCACTATCTTGAATCGCTCAGAGGCCATTTTCCATGCAGGAGCTCTTACACTGTACTTGCATGGAAAATCAGCCTTCCTGAATCCTGGGGAGTGCCTCCTGACATTTTTTGTACCTATAAGTACCCGAGACCTCTCTGTAAACAACAGTGACTAAAGTCATAGAAAGAAAAAAATCTTGACACTTGACAGTTATGTCTTATTTTTATCATGTAGAACTATATGTGTTGACTTAAATGCTGCCTTCACATACATCAGATTTTATTTATTTTTTTTAATCAAGTGAAAGACAACCCTAAGAAATGTATATTCTAGATACAGAAGCACAAGTGACTGAGCAAGACCCATGCATATTTGCAGTGAAATATCTAACAAACCTGCACGGTACTCACATGCATAAGTAACACGTATGACAGAGTTTATTCAATGTATTTTTGCTTTTTAAACTAAATCAAATTAGTGTATATTCTTTTATTTCCCAATTATACCAACAACACAGAGAGATTTCAACCTCAGGACCGTCAGGGATCCTACCCACAGAGAGGGAGACCTCAGTGGGGCAGGGGAATGAGAGGTGTTGTGAGAAGAAAGGTATTAAACATCTAAACAAGAATGATACTGAATGTGTTATCAGGAATTTAAGAGATGATTTCACAATTTACAATTTAAGTTCAACCAATATTACAACAGATTGGGCCAAACTGTTCCAGAGAGGGTTGAATTTTGTTCCTGTTAGAAAACCAAGGTTGGACAATTATCTATTGGAGTTTAAAATTTTCTTAAGGAAGCTTAATTTGAGGCTTTATTTTGAAAACAGTATACAGTTTGGACCACAAGAAATATGTAAAAAAATGAGTAACTTTAAGACACCCCTTCACTCTATTTTACAGATCTATGAAAAGCTATGTGTTTCACAGATTAGGATGGCCTTTTCAAATGACAGGATATATAACAACAATCTTACCCATGAAGAAAATAATTTACTATTTGAAATTGTGGGAAATAAAAGTATTAGGCTGATGAAACCAGATAAGGGGGGAGGTCTAGTAGCAATGGATCAAGAACAGTATATTCAAAAAATGTTACTACATTTATATAGTCAAACATATGAAAAAATATCTGTTAATCAACTTAACATAGCATAATTACTCTTGCTGAGATGAATTTCATGGAACAGGCTAACCCACGTATACCTACAATTTTTGGTATACCAAAGACTCATAAGTCTACTGTGGACCCCCCCTTAAGGCCTATAGAAGACGCAAAAGCATCAAAGACATTTTCCATGGCCAAGTTCATAGATTTGAATCTGAAGGGAATATTACAACAATTTCAACATATTTTGCAGGATTCATGGGATTGTCTTAAGAAAATTCAGCATGAAATGTATAATGAAGAATTGATATTTGTTACAGTTGATGTGAACGATCTTTTTACTGTTATTCCCCATGAAGAGGGTATTAATGCGTTCTATGATTTCTTATGTAAATATTCCGGGTTAACACATTCTAGAATATTGATGTTTCAGACTGTCATGGACATCATATTGAATAACAATTTCAGTTTCTTTAATGGACATTATTTCAAACAGAAAATAAGGGTAGCCATGGGGGCTCCATGTGCGCCCCTGTTTGCTAACATAGTCTTGGCAGAATGGGAAATTTCAAGTTTTTCATCAGATTTCTTCAAGTATTGTTGCTTCTATGGGTGTTTCTTGGATGATATTCTTATTTTATGGCATGGAAGTAAATAGTTATTATATGAATTTTTTGAATATCTAAATAGAAGTACATCCTTCCTACGGTTTACTGTAGAGGTAAACAACGGTGCCATACATTTCTTGGATATTACTATCATTAAAGATGTGGTTAATGGAAGGTTTATTTCTGCACTATTTAGGAAGCCAACCTACTCCAATACATTGTTACATTTTTCTAGTGCCCACCCTATTCATCAAAAGAGATCTTTAGTAAAGGGGCAAGGAGTTAGGTTGGCTAGGATGGTCAGTGAGAACGACTTATTTATTAATGAAATAGCAACCCTAAAGAGTATGCTCTTGGCAAGAGGTTATCCCTTACCTTTTATAGAACCCATATTCCAAGACGTTATTTAGAAAAGGGAAGAGGGGGTTTTCTCCCCCATTTTAGGTACTCTATGCAATACTAATAACAACCAGAGAGATGACAATGTTGAAACTACATTTTCGCATACAATGATACTTACATTCAGCCCATTATATGGGAAGATAAAAGAAATATTAAATGTGAATTGGGCAGTATTTGACATAAAACAATAATATAAGAATAAATTAGGGGATCATCCTGTTGTAGTTTATAAGAAGGACAAATCTTTTAAAAATCTATTGGAAACTAATATAATCAAATGGACTAAAGGTAAAATGGTAAAATGTGATCATTGTAATCAATGTCCACATATGATTGAGAACGAGTCTTTGTTTATTAACGGGTTTAGTTGGGTACATTTGAAGCAAAGGTTTAACTGTTATAGTAAAAACATTTTATATATATATATATATATATATATATATATATATATATATATATATATATATATATATATAGCAATCTGTCAACAGTGTCAGAATTTTTATATAGGAAAAACTATTAATAGCTTAAATAAGCGGGTTTATCAGCATTTAAATGATATTAGTAGAATAATCTCAAGAATGCTCTATTTAAGCATATTAAAGAATATGAAGGGCATCGATTTAAATTTAATGGTATTGAACAGGTGAAGAATATCAGTAAGGGGGGTCCATTAGATATTTTTCTGGAGTATCAAGAGTTGATATGGCAGTTGAAATGTAATGCGACACATCCCCCTGGGCTTAATGAAACTGTTAGTCTTTCCAGTTATCTTAAATTGAAAGCTGATTTCTATATGTAAAGAATGTGGTTATTTTATTTTTAAGACATGTATTTTCATGTTTTTATTATTAGTGATTAAAGAAGAACATTTGTATAAGTTTGTTAAGAATTGGCAGGTTTTATTAGAATTATTTGCCTCTGCTGTTAGTATGTTTCTGTGTTAATAATATTAAAATACTAAAATAATGAATTTTAGGGACAAAGTTAGGGTATTGGATGTTTTAACATAATTGATTGATTGATTGATTGATTGATTAATTGAAATCATGTGATTATTTTGTATATAAATTGAGTTGTAATGATATGAGGTGTATTCTGATAAAGTCAAGGCTGACAAGCAGATAAACGCGCTAAATTAAAGGATTTGGTGGTGCCCTAGTGCCGAGTGCTCTTTCTCTTTTTCCATTATTGAGTTTGTACATTCTCCATTTTACTTAAGTTAGCTTTATTATACATGCAAATAATAGCACAATTCTCCAGAACTGTCATATCATTGATTTATTTATAGGAAGAAGAGCCTTCTTACCCCTACTGGTAACAGTCTTGGTTATGATTTTGATTTCATAGAAACATATACTAATGACTACCAAAAGATGTGGACCAAAATTTAACTTCCTGTCTATTTTAAAACCAAAATTTTCACTTACCTTAACCTCTTTCAATACAGCATTTTTCACTGCATATGGGTATCAAGGATTACCGTCACCAGGATGTATAATACTAGTCTTTTTAGTGTTAAACTCCATAGAACTTAAAACTGTCCATGTATCAGGTTTGTCCAGATAAGTTTATATCATATAATAATCTGTAACATTGAAGATTATTGTGCCCAATTTTGTATCATTGGCATATTTCCTTAAACTAAATATTATTTTCCAACATAAAAATGAATATGAATATACCAAAGAATATTGGACCCAACACAGATCCCTTGGAAACTCTAGAGTTGATCATCTTCATATTAGAAAGATCATTACTAATGTTCACCCTACATATTCTATTGTCCAACCAGATTTTCATCCATCGTACAACATAAACATTTATATTATATTCTATCACATTTATAATATGATTGAATACTATAGAGGATCGAAAGCCTTAGTTAAATCCAAGAAAATGACATCCACTGCTAGCCCAGCATTCAGTGCCTCTATACAGATTGAAAAAATAAAGAAAATTAATTGCAGAAGAATGGCCCAGGGTAAACCCATGTTGATTTATAGCTTGCTTATATCTCACGTGATTAGTAATATATTCTAAGATAACACATTTGTAACATTTTCTCAGTCTGAATATCAGGCTGGGAAAATGTTACCAAAGGATTACCAGTATGCCCCTACTTCTTAAATCTAGATGAATCACCTCATTTTAAATACTGGAACTATTAAGGCCTCTTTCCACCATAGATTAGGAACATACCCTGTAACAAGAGATTTTTGAAAAAGTTACAATAAATAAGGGGGTAATATTCTTTATTATAAAGACCACCAAAAAATCCCATTGATGCCATCAGAACCTGCAGCTGTGTTCAGCCTAATCTTTTCAACAGCTTTCTCCAGAGATGGAAGGGATATTTCAGGACAAGAAACATCAGTAAGAAGAAAATAGTCAGCTATGCTAGTACATTCAACTTGTGATTCAATAAGCTGTCTGAAAGAAAAAGTTTTATCAAAACCTGTGGATCAGTCACAGGGCTATCATCCACAAGAATATTGAAACTAGATTATGATTTGCATTTAAAGTACTTTAAATATCCATAAAAAGATTTATTATTATTTGCAGTATAACATGCCTCATATTTACATCTGTATAGCCTCATTTACCTCTTAATATTCTCTCTTGCCTTATTTGATCTATCAATATTTCCTTTACTTGGAAAATGTTTGCTATTCTTCCAATAATACAAGCTCTTTTCTCTTAGCCTTATCAAATGCCTTATTTGACCATGGGGCCAATAAACCAGTTGGATTATTAGATACCGTAAGAAGAAATTAATCAAATAAGTGATGAATACATACATAAAACCTTTCCTATCCAGTTTCAATGTCAGCAGAATACAGTTTCTTTTCTCAGTTCTGTGTTCAATGTATTATTAGTCCCAGCAAAATCAGCACTGTAAATTCCTTTTCTTGTACCATAATCAGTATAACCATGTCCCTTCTCAGTCTTCGAATATTTAAGGGTCACAATCTGTGGGAAACAGGGAGGAAATTCAGCAAAATAATTTATGAACATCTGAGAAGCATTACGAATAAAGATAATGCACTTTTCAAACATTCTTCTGAATGTAATCTTTTATTTTTTATTCTTGAGAAACTTGAAAATTCTCTGATGGGGAACTTGTCTGGGAGAATAAATTGCTTTAAGTGACCTGAGATGGCAGATTAAGTTAAGGGATAATAATATCTCCTGGCCTTAATGGACATGGATACATTTTGCTTGCTTTGAAAGAAACAGTTACAGGCTGAAGAAGTAGCCAGTCATGTTTATGTTTGTATATTAAAGCATGCAATTTCCTGTTGTTGTCATTTTGATGATGTTCATAAGGAACAAATTGCTCAATCTACTTTATCCTGCACTTGTGTCCAAAGACACATTCATCTACCTCTTTCTCATTTATAACCCATTCTAAATCTAAAATTTTATCTTTACATGTGGGTCCGTTTACTACCTGAGATATCCATGCTCTGTGCTAACATTTACAATTTCACTAGAAGCCCCATAGCAGAAAGTCTGTTTATCCCATGTTACACTTGGAGCATTAAGGTCCTCTGCCATAATGTCAAAATTGTTCAGAAAGTATGATGTCAAGTTCTCTCTGAAGCCCCTGATGTCCACCCTGCCCAGATTTGGGGGATTTATAAAATAGACATAATTAGAAATTCACCCTTTCTTTAAGAAAACCCTCAGCAATAAATTCAAACTGTTTACTATTGTGAATAATGGGATTTGAGTTTTTTATTCACATATACAGATGCCCCCACCTTTTGTTTGACTTCTGATATTATGATATCCTTTATAGCCTGGTAAGTTCAAAGGTTTATAATTTTCAGAAAACAAGGTTTCAGTAACCAAAATGGCATCATAATTTCAGGACTTGTGCAAAGCCAATAAACAGCTGACAACATTAAGTATTAAATGGACAAAAAATGCTTAATGTTGTGGTATATATGCTAAGTAGAGTTGTTATAGAGGCTAGGCAAATGCAGATACAATGGACATGGTTTAGGACACTAGCACAGTATAAAATGAATAAAAACTATATGTATAAATGCAGTGACCAACTGAGCAATAGTTAAGTAGTACAATTTAAAAAAATGCTCAGTGCTGGGGAAAATCCTTTACGCATGGATACAATAAAGGCAGTACAATGCACTTAACATATCACTTGAGGAGCCTGGCCTATTTCCTCTGGCAGGCTATCCTTTTTCTACAATTTCTTTCTCCACTACAAAACAGCAATAATGCATATCTATGACAGCAAAAGGCATGTATTGCTGTATTTTCCAGGCCTATTTCTCAGGGACTCAGCAGAAACAGAAATCTTACTGCACTATGGAACCTATCTCCCTTTACCAAGTCTTCCCATTGTCAGAGATAATCTGTGTGATTCCTGTAGATTACAATATTATCACTGGCATTCCGATTGCTAGAATGGGTGATGCCTTTGGCATCACTCAATGTCCTGGTAAGCACATGCCAGGCATCTATTTCATATAGGAGATCTTTATAATCACCCACCACGTGCTACCTCTCCTGAGTGTGCAGGAAGTGTAAAAAAATATTTTGCATTTTCTGTTGTACTACATAGGAAGTCTGACTGAGGTCATGTCCTATTGTCAGGTCAGGTCAAGGAGTAAAAATGATACCTAGGGCAAAACACAGGCAACAGATATTATGAATTTATGACCATCACAGCAGCATGATGTACATCTTTTACATTGAGATGCGTGTGGTCAGTAGTGTGGGAAGGGTGACAGCACTATGAACAGACTCCACATATGTGCACACCCTACATGTTCCACCTGTCACGGCACAGCCACACTGTGCTGCTGGGTAGTATGATGAACATGGCCAGGATGAACCTCTGCCATCTTCTGTGTTTCATGTAGGATATCCTGGCCATGCCAGCCTACCTTGATATATATGCAGCACTAATGCAGGTGACATCCCAGGGCCACATCACATCTGAGGTATGCACACACATTACTGAGGAGAGACAGATGCAACCATACTGAATCTCAGTGTCTATTCCTGATTTGGACCCAGTCTGTAGTTCAGTATAGAGTGCTACTGGCAAAATTCAACCCAATCACACTAAATCACCTCATTATCATAATAGCTGCAATACAACACTTATTGTAGCAAGATAAAATGGGTGGTTGCCATTAAGCAAGATATATTATTATATTGAGGATCACAGACTATCAAAGCAAGGGGATTTTTGAATATACTTCTTCTTTTGGCTTTTCCTGGTTAGGAGTTGCCACAGCAGATCATCTGTCCGCTCATGATTGGCAGTGGAGTTTTACGGTGTCGAGTTGCTAGCACGGTGCCCAACCTTCCACAGAAGGCACACACTCACACCTAGGGCCAATTTAGAGTGTCCAATCCACCTACTGCATGTCTCTGGGATGTGGGAGGAAACCGGAGCACCCGGAGGAAACCCACGCGACCACAGGGAGGACATGCAGACTCCGCACAGAAGGCACCCCAGCTGAGAATCGAACCGGAGAACCTCTTGCTGTGAGGCAGCAATGCTAACCGCTGCACCACCGTGGCTGCCCTGGATTTTTGAATATACTGATATACAGAAAAAGTGACAGCAGACAGAATAACTGGTAACAGACATTACTCCTGCAGTTCCTGCTCAAGCATGCATGGCTGATGTGTGCGCACATGTGGACATATACACATGCACACACACACACACACACACACACACACACACACACACACACACACACACACACACACACACACACACACACACACACACACAAATACATACCCTTCCACTGTCATACTGTACTGTATTGTGTATGCAAACACACAAATGCACACACACTTACACTGTCAAACAGTAGTGTATTGTATATGTAAACTGTATTGGCCACAACATGGTTGGATTGGATATGAGGGAGCAAGGCAAAACAAGTAGGACAAGTTTTCAACCTATGTGGGGGAGAGTGCAACAGGCCAGGTCATATAGAACAAGTCTGACAGTTCTCAGTCCTGGGGGTGGGCAGTCAGCCAAGTTACAACATACAGACAAGACAGATTTGCAGTCCTGTTGGAAGGTTGTTATCCAGGCTGGGCACAGGAAACTGGCAGACTGAACCACATTTCTAGTGTGTGATTGTCTTCAGAATGTTGTATATGTACACAAAAACAACAGGGCAGGCTAATGGCAATGCAAGGCTACTGTGCAATTGGCACAGTCTCATTAGCTCAGGCATAAGAGAAAATGCACATGGCACCATAACCACAGCTGCTAAACTATAACGCAGTGTGAGACCAGTTACCTAATAGCACTGTATAGTAATGTGCACATCACAAAAGTTCTAGGAGCAGTGAGGTAGCAGGAGTTGGCTGACACAGACAGTCATGCATGCCTGTAATGATCCACATGTGTGCTCACAGGTGTCCCTGACCTATCATGTTACCAAAAGAATGGAAAAGTTCACCCCCGAAGGAATCTGAGGTTCTGATGCAGGCCCTAGACACACATGGCAGGAGAATCCTAGACAAGGTCTAGATGGAGCAACAAAACATTTGTGCAGGGATATTGTGGGGTCGGTAACATGACCCTACATGTCAATACCAAGAATCAGGACATAGTTGTGGACATGTTAAGCACAAAGGGTACATAGCATCAGCTCACATATACTAAGGACTTAATACTATCCTTCCGTGAACTGTGTTCGGTTGTCTGGGTGTTTGACATGTATTTGTCGATGAAAGGGTGTTCGGCGTTATGTGGTTTTGAGGTCGTGATATAGACCCAATATGCTTAATGCTTATTTTACTATTTAAAACCATATTACTCATTTTGGTTATCCACATCCTTGACTGCCATTACATTCTATCACTTTGAATGCACATCCTTTCCACTGTTGGAAAGAGATTGAGAGACACAACTCAAGGCACTAGTTAAACAAATAAGTTTAGCTGCAACCATCAAAATAAAAGGTGTGCAAATGTTTATGATAGCTTCTTTTAAAGTGCAGAAGGGACTGACAGTAGTATCTTTATTGCATACTCATTTGGGAAAAAATATGGAAGACCATGTCCAGAGGTTGGGATAGAGAACAATTTACAGTTTTGGAATACTAGATGAACACTTGCACAATAGCTACCAACACTTTTAGTGGAAAATCAAAGTGAAATAAAAATAGGATGTTGTGCACACAAAACACATTCTTAACATATGGGACATATGTCATTCTGTCAACACCTCTATCATTGAATCCAATTTCAGAGAAAATATTTAGCAAAATTACTTTTCAGCAATAGTGGAGGATTACAATTTGTCTACTGTTATGTGACTTCTGAATAGGTATATTTAATTTCATGGGTCTGTGGGTGTCCCCTCACATTTGGGTGCATGGGGGGCTTACCTCGCTACAAAAAACAATTTGTTTTCAGGTCTTTGAACTTGATTTCAACAAAGTATTTTCCCTGAAAGCGGATTCAGCAAAAGTGTTATTATAGTTCAACATGAATCCAGCAAACGCTATATTCTACATAAAGGCTTGTAAATTACAACAGTCATTAATTTAGTACTCCATATTAAATGTTTCATCATTGTAGGAAATGCACTACCTACAGAGACTGCCCTGTAAGTTCAGATTTTAATACAACAGTGAATTTGTGTTATTTCAGATAACAAAATCAAAAATGAATTTAATAAATATTACACATTAAATTAATATATGCTATTTAGTAACACACACAAGTGTCGTGTTTCTCTGTAATAGGCAGGATTTAACAAACCTTTCAGAAACCTGAAATACCGCTATGACCATATGCTCACCAAAGGAAGCAATGGAAATGAATGTGTCTGTGCTCATGTATATAAAACATTTAAATATCTTGCTTGCATATGACACTCATTTAGATTCGACAGGCATACAGTCAAATATTCTGTTGAAATGAGATAGAAGTGTGTGTGTGTGTGTGTGTGTGTGTGTGTGTGTGTGTGTGTGTGTGTGTGTGTGTGTGTGTGTGTGTGTGTGTGTGTGTGTGTGTGTGTCTTACTAGTCACTGTATGTATTCCTGGGGACATTTTTGCTAAAATTTCTGTCACTTGATGATCAAGCAAGGCATTTATTACTGAAATGTTTACCTTGGCAGCTAATACCCTCATTCAAAGAAAGCTATGGATTAAAACTCAATACCAACACCTTTAAAAATTGATTCACTAGTCAGGGATCTGGGAAGTTATGTAGATAATAATGTAGCCCTTGGCCAGCATGTATCCATCATAGTAAGAAAATCCTGCTATGTTGCTCAACATTCATCATACCACTGTATTTGGCCTTTATCAGGCCCATCTTAGAGTATAATGTCCCCTTTGGCGTGCACCTGACCAGACACATGTAGCAGCTGGAATGCCACAAATATGCCTTACAAAAATAATACAGGGAGTAAATGCAGTGTCCTGTCCTGATCACATCAAAACCTTATCTGTTTACCTGGTATCATACAGACTTCTGAGAGGTGATCTTTGCCTGGCATGCAAGCCATCCCTGGACCCTGTTTTGATGAATCTTTTGCACATCCAGAAAACAAACAACATGAGAACTATTAGATTACAAATAAATAAATAAGGCTTGTTGGAGAGACAGAACTACTAGATTTAAAAAGAAACATAAATAGGACATGTTGGAGAGAGAGCTATATTTCTCAAAGAATTAATATTCTCTGGAACAGGGTCCCCATTCATGTGAAGCAGACTTCCTTCCTATCTCTATCCCTGTTGAAGCACAACTTAGACCATTGGATGGATAATCAGAATTTCACCCTGGTCTTGCTCCTACGTCTCTGATGGTCAGAGGCAGTCAGTAAATCACCCTGTAACAATTAAATATAAATCAAATGTGTGAGTCATGTTTGGGTTGCACAGGTAGGCTTTTAAGGGCCCTAGTGGTCGTAAGCCTGGTATATACCTATGAACCTATGAACCTATGAACATAGGTGAATACTATCCTATCAGTGATAACACTGAGAGAGCACTCATCGCTGGTGATGGTATTATTAATGTGGGAGCCAGACTAGTCAGGATTACCTAAGTATCTATTGGAACTGCATCAGATGAATAGAGTTAGTGCTGTTAATGTATGAAATTGTCTAGCATGTCAGTGTGGTTTATTTACACATGCCTTTCTACATTTATGTCAAACAGTGACAAAGGGCAGCAAATAATACTACCTGCACCGCAATGTACAAATGCCTAAGTGTCTGTGGGGGGATGCATGGCAGCATATGATATTCCAGTAGGATAATGCCCAGTACCCATGCACTTGGCACATAGCAATCTATCTACTGAATGGTGGTGGGAGTCATGTAGATTCACACTAGTGTGTTATCTGTATGAATTCACAGGTTCTATTTGGTAGGATCTGGAACAGCAATTCCGCACATGTCTAATGTCAGCTTTTCACTTGAGGCTACTGACGATTGCAAATGCACTTCGCACAGTTCGAGGGCACAACAGCACACATAGCAACACTGGCAATGGAGGGAATATTTTGCTATCCTATCACTGAGGGAACTGTGAAGGTTCAGGATGAACCTCTGCCATGCCCTGTGTTTAATACAGAATGCTAAGTGCATGTCAGCCCACACCTCATACATAGTCAGCACCAATTCAGGCAGCATCATAGGGTCATACCACCTCCAAGCACTGGTGAAGGGCTTCTTAGTGTATGTTAGCAACATGAGGCCATGTCCTAGGTGTTTCCCTTGGCAGATCAGTAGCCTTGGTATTCAGGCATTGATAGCCTCAAATCAAACCACATCAGAGTTGTTCAGTATGCCATATGGCCTGTGCAAAGGCCTTCAGCTATTCAGGGACTTTGCAGCCGTTAATGGATCCCTGTGGTTGCTGTGAAGTGGCTGCCATGGTTAGGATAAAGGTAGGTTGTGTACTACATGTTTGCTCAGTTGCTTAACATAGATGGCACATACCATTCCTGAAATCGTCACATCGTCCACAGCTGCATCTTCCCCTTTTTGTGGATGCTCCTTTGGATGTGGTCCACACTCATCTGGGTCCATTGTGGCTTCCCAGCTGACCATAGGGATATATATATATATATATATTGATGTGACCAATGGTCATTAAGCTCCACTCTAGCATCCTCCACTGGCATGGGTGCTCAACTAGTCATATCTGATTCTCATCCAGCTCCACTGTGATGATAATATCTAAAGACCAAATTGCTGAAGACCACAATATCAAAATCCCAAACTTGCCCCACCTCCAGTGGGACCAGTGGTAGCTTCTGGATCTGCAATGATAGGAAGATTCAATGTTCAAGATTTTTCAATGTATAAAGCTATACAGAGGTTCAATACATGTGATTTTTCTATGTAGTGGTCTTCATCATTTTAGTTTTTTGATACTATTGTCTTACTATTTTGATTTTTCAAAATTTTGTGTTTCAGCATTTTCATAGTAAACATATATATATATATATATATATATATATATATATATATATATATATACATACATACACACATTTATATATCTAATCTATGTTTATTTATTGTAACAAAGCCAATTTTCAGCAGGGGCCCAGGGAGAAACACTCCAGACGCATGTCTTTGAAACATGGGAGGAAACTGGAGCACCCAGAGGAAACCCACACGAATATAGGGCGGACATGCAGACACCACATAGAAAGCACTCCAACCAAGAATCAAACCGGAAGAACTCTTGCTGTGAGGCGACAATGCTACTACTGCACCACTGTGCCATCCAAATCTATATAGATATAGTATATATCTATATCGATATATGAAAGTACAGCATTTACTTTACCTGTTTCCATTTATAATAGCTATGTCATAGTGTCTTTACTACAAACTGCATTTTCTGTACTACTATTTGCTATTTGGAAGAGGGAGGGTTTGTACCTCTTAGCTCCCTGATATGGACAAGGTGGATGTTATGGGAATACTACTCCCTCTCTTACAAATAGTATTATGTAAAACACAGCCAAGAGAAAGGAATAATAGTTATTATTGAAACGTTTATCCTAATTTACAATCAATAAATTAATGAATAAATATTAAATAAATTATTTATGCATCACACTGCATATGCTTATCACACAGCAAAGATAGTAAGGTACATGACCAGATATAACTGATTCAAGGACATTTTTAATGAATACAGCTGACACAAAGCTACAGTAATGTGACTGTAAGCTGAAGGGTGCTCGTACTGATACTGACTGAAATCTCATAGGATATGTTTGAAAAAACAATGATAGTGGTGTTATGTATAATTTCATACTTGTACAGCTATGGAGTTAGCACACACACACACACACACACACACACACACACACACACACACATATATATATATATATATATATATATATATATATATATATATATATATATATATATATATAAGGGAGTGCAGAGATGCATGGAGTGGTAGTCCCCCTGCAAAACAAATGCTGTATGATGCACTATTTAAGGATGCTACTATAATGATGTTTACTGTGTTAACAACCATGCCACATGTGAGTGATTGATTAGATGTGGCAGAGAAGGTTGAACATAGTTTTGTGACCAAAAGTGCTGGTTTGGTTTTGTTTATTTTAGATTCACAATCATTGATAGGATTGTTAGGAATAGGACAAACAAAGCTGGATGGCACTCTATATTGAATGCAAAAGTAAAAAATTGGATTGTTACGTTGGGTGGTTTATTTACACCAGGTCTGAATGAGAATTTCTGAATAACCAATGAGCTTAATTTTTGTTGACAGGTTATGATATAAATTGACACTATTTTTGTGGAATTCTGATTCACATGTTACACTGATGAAGGCTATCTAAGTGTTTTTTCAGCCGAAACCAGTCTAATGGAGTTTCATTTATACATGCTTTAAATAAAGCAATTGGTATATCACTGTCTGCTGGCCTTTGTTTTTGAGTTTGGATTCTCCCTTTTGGGGCCATGCAGCTGCCGTACTTGCAAGGGCTGTGTAGTTCTACATTATCGTTTTCCTTGCTGTTAGCCTGTGTTATGCTGTACATCTGCTTCAGTGTGTTGAAGATTGGGAACTCATTGGTTATTTGGTGCTTGACAGCTTATCTTCAGAAGAATTTGTCCTTATTGAATTATTCATACAATCGTGTGTCTCAGTTGGTTCTTATTCATGTGCTTCTGATGGTGTGATTCACATTTTGGCTATTTACTGCTGAGGACCGTTTGCTACAGATACGTCATTTATAGAGCTTGCAATCATTTAGTGTGTGGTGTTTTTGGTTAATTCACTCATTTGGGACAAATTTATTACTTTTGGTAATTTCAGTGGATTACAACAGGAATTGGATTAAGAACGCTTTCGCATCAACAGTAGACCACATTTGGACTTATTGGCTCATGAGCAAACCAGGTTTCGGCCTTGTGTATTAAAGAAAATATTTTTTCCTTTGATGCAGTTCTTATTTAAGTACTTTTGATGGTTTGATTTACATTTTGGTTATCTATTGTTGAAGACTGTTTGCTACAGATACGCCATTAATAGGGCTTGCAGTCATTTGGTATGTGGAATTTTTGGCTCATTTACACCATGGAAGGCGCAGTGGTGCAGCGGTAGCATTGTGGCCTCACAGCAAGAGACACTCCAGTTCGATTTTTGGCTGGGGTGCCTTCTGTGTGGAGTCTGCATGTCCTCCCTGTATTTGTGTGGGCTTCCTCCCACATTACAAAGACGAGCGTTTCTCCCTGGGCCTCTGCTGAAAATTGGCTTGTTCCAAATCAGACTTTCCTGGTTAACAAATGTTAAATATTTGGGACATTTTTATTAATTCTTGGTAATTTTGGTGGATTACAACAGGAATTGGATCAGGAATGCTTTTGCATCAACGGTTTACTATGTTTGGGCTTATTGGCTTATGGGCAAACCAGGTTTGGGTCTTGTGTATTAAGGAAAACAATTTTCTTTTGATGCAGTTTAAATGTTTTGGGTGACTTTATTTATATTAGAGACATTCACTGTTGAAGGTATTTGGCTATAGGCGTAGCGCTAACGAGGAGTTAGTCATCACTTGGTGCGTGGCCTTTACGGTTCACTCTCTTCTGAAATTTGGGACATTGGAACTGGACAAGGAACATTTTATGTACTAACAGTTGGTCAGGTTTGGGTTATTCTGACTCCTGGGACAATCAGGTTTAAAACTATGTATAGGGGGGATATTTCCATTTTTATGGATATCTTGTCTTTTCACTAAAGACAACACTGGTATAATTTACTTATCATACATTGCATGTTTGCGATATTTAACCAAATCATCAGCCATTTATATTCTGATTGAATTGTTTAATTTTCAAAGGGTGTTAGTAGGCCTATGTGTATTGAGGTTCGTTGTGTGTTTTTCTGAGCAATTATCTAGTCAAACAGACTTGCCGATTATTTGGATAAAGACAATATTGTCATAATATAATCTAACGGATAGGGCATCCACATGGACTCATTCAGGTCACGAGTTTGGCTTTTTGTGAACTAGTAGTTGACAATACTAATGATTCAAATATAATTTTTTCCTGTATATGCTTGTCCAATATCATTAACATTTGAACAGACCCTTGTGGTCAGTATGATTATTATAGGGACTTTAATTTATATTTTGACATCATATTTCTTTTTATTACATTGTGGCTCACAACTCCATGATTTTTGGATTATTTATTTTTTCCAATATATAGGAGCATTTGGGGATATATATATATATATATATTTTTTTGTTAACAATTGGGTTATTATCCATCACTACTTAGTTATTTGTAGTGGGTATAATAATAATAAAACTATAGATTAACATTGTTTAATCAGAGGAACATAGCAACGTGTAATCAAGGCTTTCATACTGATTACTCTTACTACGTTTTTGTCTAATAAACTCAAGTGATTGTGATTGTGGACATATCCAGCAAAGGCTATTATTGCTCATCCCTATGCTCTTATTTCTTGAATAGTGAACAACTCAAGTATAAATAGATGACTATCATCCCTTTTTTAAAAAAAATCAGGGATGAACGTATCTTTGTGATTGAAGTTTACTAGATATATTGGGATTGCTATGGTTATACACTTTGGCTATTATTGTTCCTCTTGAATTGCTTATATATTGATTAGACCTACTACATGCAACAGTGGTTATATTATACCATACACTATATTTTGAATAATTTTGGTTTATATATTTGAGCTCATTTATACTCCATTTTTGGGAATACATTTTTCCATTATTTTTTAGTGGGGAGTCGTACCCAGTTACACATTTTTTTACAAGTTGATAGCACCATAGATATGGAATTGACTAAGATCCTACAGGGATTGTCAGCAGATAGAGATGATTTGAGGTCTTTGGATTGGGTCCCACTAACAATACCAACATTGTGTTGGACTTACAGGAGCAACCACAAACGACCAGCAAAAGCAATGGTAAACCCAGATAATGATAAATCCTTTATTTATCAAGACAACATATCTGAAAATATGTCAATTATTTAACCAGACTGGTTTTGGCCCCACAGCCTTTGTCAATGGTATACAAAAATAATTTTTTTGAAAATGAACTGGTACTAGTTCTATTTATAGTCCTCCCTGTTAGACCTCAAACTGTTGGTATGGCCCAACCAAGTGGTTGGGATGTACAAATACATATAGAAAACATAATCGTGAATAGTTCAGAAAAAAAGAATAAAGAAATAATAAAGTATGAAGTGATTCCATAACACTATAAAAAAGTATAAAAAAGTGTAGATGGATTATACAAAATACTTATTAAAATATTCATATTTCATAATTATATGAATACAAAACATCAACTAAAGCCTAACTATAAGTTATGAGAGGACACTACTAGCCAATTAAATTCAAAAATTACAGTAATTATATAATGATATTATAATTACATCTCGGCGCTGAAATATAAATTGATCACCCTAGTCACTAAGACTACATAATTGCCAAGATAATAAGTTAACAAAACAACATAGAAAATACCAACATTTAGGGAAAGCCACATAAAAGAATATGCTGCATATATCAATGTAAATAAATGGACAAATGACTCTGTTATAGATGGTCATTCAAACCTGGCGGAAAAAGTGTCCCAAGATTGGTAATCCAATATTGTTCTTTTTTATTCAAAATAGAGTGCCAACCCTGCTGATGGCTACGATCCCCTACAATTTTGTCAATAACCATGAACTTAAATTGTGCATTGGAATGTTTGATGGTGTGTCTATACAAAGCATTAGTTTCTTTTTTGTTTCGGATGTCACTCTTGTGTTCTGTCATACGTATTCGGAGGGATCTAGATGTTTGGCCCACATAAAACAGCTTGTTAGCAGTTGTTTTTTGGATTTATTTTACATTTCGTCTTAGCGCTTAAGGAAGAGTCAGGCCTATCAGGCTGAATCACTCGTTACGCCAAGAACTTTTTCTTATTTCACGTGGACATTGGTATTGTTTCACATTATTTCTTTTATGCTTAACATAAGGGAGGACATTATTTTGTATCGAGGTTATTAATAATTGAATGTCTTTCTAGAGGATCAAAAACTTTGTTTTGGGACACACGTAAGGGACTGTGTACAATTAATATTCTGGTTCTAACCGAGGGGCGGAATTGTTGGCGAATGTGTGTCTACTAGAATATTTGAACTTCTTCCAGGATTGAAAGTGTTCTTCTGAAGGCTGACGACTCTAATGCAAATGGTCTTCTACTGGTGTAATACTGTTGGTCGAGGGGAACGCGTATAAAAACTTTCATTGTGTTGGATATATTGGGGCTGGTGTGCCTAACAGTACAGTCGCTTTATGGACAATTCAAGAGTCATTTGAATTGGATTGTTGTACAGAACTTGTATTAGAAAGGGACATATATATTATATAAGAACTATATCAGAACACAAAAATAATGGTGATGTTTTGAATTTGGTTAATGTATTTTTCATTAACCAAGTGTCATCGGTTGTGAGCATTTTCTGACCTTTTTTGTCAACTCACTTTACTAAACAATATTGTCCTTTTTATGGGTGTATGTGTATACATCCCAAACAATTTTGAGTTGTAATCAATGTAATATAGGATTGACTAGCTTTTGGTTATTATGCCAGGATACTATGGTTGAATATATAGGAGACCTATGATTTAGACTCAGGACATAAAGGGACTCAAGGGTAGCCTTACAGATTATATATCTGTATGGTTTAATATGTACATGAGAAATATCCAATGGCTTAAATGATATTCTGTTTTTTTTACGTTTTTTTACGTTTTTTTTACATTTATGATTCCTATAACCACCAAGGGGAAATTTGTATCTATAAATATATGGTCATATTTTATTAGGGATATACATGAACACACAATTAGGATTTAGAACCAACTAGGGGCATGAATATTATGTTATGAGTATCACATCATTTTGGCCTCTTTACTTAATACATGCTATATAACATCTTGAATGTTTAGAGAATTGCATTTAATACACTCAAATTGATCTGCTGATCGGGACTTATGGGGCTGTTTTCTGTATACTAAATATGGCTATATATATATATCTATATATATATATATATATATATATATATATATATATATATATATGTATACTGCAACTAAAATATTTACACAATTGTATGTGATTGATAACCAGGATATTATCTCACCAGTACTATAACATTGTATTATTCATTGAGTATGAGTCTCTATTCTAAACCATAAGTGAATTCTATATTATTGTGTTAGGTGGGCACACTAATATATTTGGATTATCTCTAGTTGCCGGCTGATTAGAGTACCACAAACCAGAGGATTCATGCCAGACCTTGTGCTGGAATTTTCATATTTATGGTTGGATGCACCAGTGGATTAGAACGTTATTGTGATTTATTGTGACTGACATCATATGGCTGATTTTTTTATATACTTTTTTTTGGTTTTTCGGCTTCTTATTTTCAGTGTGATCCCTGTTGAACTATTTTTATATTTTACATTTAGTGGGTTTACCATAGTTTGCTGGTCTTTTTACCCACACATTATGGATCTAGAGCAGATTTTGAATGGGTTATGTGCTGATAGGCATGACTTATGTGTATTTGGTGTTAATGTCATGTCAAGCAATAACCAAAATGGCTCTAATATAGGTCCTTCTGATGGTTGTGACTTAGCCTTTAACAAATTCAATAAAGATTTGAAGAATCTTCGTGCCAATATTTGGCATTTATGACTATTTAAAGTGTACATACAAAAGGATATCACTCCCAGAGGTCTGAGGGTCAGGTTACAGCCCTTGGTCAGCAGGTCGGAGGACAGGCTGACAAAGGAATGGAACCAGGCTCTTCATCAATCCTCTATGATGTTTGTAAAAATTTTGGCAGCATATTATGAAAGAATGGTAGACATATGTTTAACAGAGGTTAAAGGGTCTTGTGAAGAGTGTAAACGTTTTGAATCTCAGCCTATATTTACTACTTTGGTTAATAAATTATCTAAGGATTTGGCAGCTTTCAACCAACTGACTAAGGAACGTAAAATTCGCAAATTCAGCAGGGATTACACTGACTATCAAAGGGGTCATCCTTTTGATACATCTAAAACAGTCAGATTCAATGATACCAGTCACAAAACAGCTGGTTTAAAACCCAGAAAGAAACCTAGATCTATTTTAAAATTCAGTGATGCATCCTTTGCCAGTACGTCCGGTGATGAATCATCATACATGGATAATGATGGTAGCTACCATCGGGAATCATCAAAGAGTAAAAAACCTAATACTAACACCCCTTTAGAAATACACCAAGGTGACGAGGGGGTCGCAAGCACAAACGCAGTAAACAATTCTATGGAGAATTTGATACGAACATTGTTGACATAGCTCAGGATGGCTTTGATAATGTCTTAAATTTATCTGATGTACCATTAACAGATGCACAAACCATATTATTGAATAAAGGCCTTAGTTTTATTCCGGTTTTCTTTTGTGATGAATATAGTATAGTAAATGATGTATTGTCATTTTGTCACAATCTGAATCTTAAATTGTTCTTTTCAGGTAACATCTCTCAAAGATCTTCAGAGTTTAGATTTTTGAAATCGGATTTCCAACCACCCATGAACAAATACGTCTCCATATTTCAATAGTCAGTCATTAAGGATTTACATTTTCACCATCAGGAATCAAACATTTTAGGCCAAAATATTTCTGCCATGGAAAAAACTGCTGTGGAAGAACTTAGGCAAAACCGTGATATAGCTATTCTGCCTGCAGATAAGGGGGGTGCTGTTGTAGTCATGAACACTGGGGATTATCTTTATGAGGGTAAAAGACAATTGGTGGATCGTAGGTGTTACATGCAGACGTTTATAGATCCTACATTGGTATACAAGAAGGAAATTGATTCCTTCTTACAGACAGCAGAGGATCAAGGTATTATAACAACTAATACAGTCAAACATCTTACTGTCAAGGATCCACAAAAACAGATCTTATATCTTCTGCCCAAAATACATAAATCTATTATAAACCCCCGGGTAGGCCCATAGTGTCTGGTATCGGCTCATTAACCGAACCACTTTCAGCTTTTCTCACATATTATCTCAAGCCACTATTGTCATTGGTTAGGGCCAGATTGAAAGACACAACACATTTTCTTCAGATCATAGCAGACACCCAACTTGAAAGTACAGTTTTGTACCTACCATAAATGTAGATGTTCGAGTGCTCATACAGCTGCAGTCATTACAGATGGGTTATCCTGCCATCAGGCGGGTCCTCGGTCGGCCGAATTCCAAAGTCTAGGTCCGGCGTCGGTTGTCGTCACTTCTTCCCTGACGTCAGTGCGGCAGGGGTATAAAATAGGCAGCCGACGCCATTTTCTTCAGTTTTTCTTGCCACAGATGTCAGGTGCCCCCAGAAGGAAGGCAAAACATAATGTTATGCAAACATGCAATGTAGATAAATCAAAAATCAGTAGTTGCAAGCAAATAAACCATAAAAGAATACCCCAAATAGGTTGTATGATAAGGGTGTTTGTCATGAGGCCTGTCCTAAGGGGGGACGGAGGGGGGTAACCTGGACTGCAGCTGTATGAGCACTCGAACATCTACATTTATGGTAGGTACAAAACTGTACTATGTTCATCGTGCATACAGCTGCAGTCATTACAGATGGGAAGAATCCCAAAGCTAAGTAAGGGTGGTAGGCACTAAGTGGAACTAGGAGGAGCGAGGATGCCCTGCAGGACTGCTGTGGTAAAGCCCGCTCTAGATTTTGAGTATAGTGGAAGGTGGTAGTGCTTGGAGAAAGTGTGCGCTGAACTCCAAGTAGCTGCTTCCAAAATGTCCTTGGTAGGGACCCCCCTGAGGAAAGCTGCAGAGGTAGCTGTGACCCTGGTGGAGTGGGATCTGATGTATGCAGGCACAGATTTTCCATGATATGAATAACAAAAGTGTATGCAGTGGCCTATCCATTTTGAAATTGTCTGTTTGGAAATAGCCTTTCCTTGAGCACCTGTAGCATAGGACACAAAGAGTTGCTCAAATTTCCTGAATGGCTTTGTTCTGTCCAAGTAATAACGAAGTTGTCTGTGAATGTCCAAGGAATGTAGTAGTCTCTCCCCTTTGTTCTGCGGATTTGGATAAAAGGTAGGTAAGTAGATAGTCTGATTCAAAGCTACACTGGATACTACCTTTGGCATGAAGGTAGGGTTGGTTCGTAAGGAAACTCTGTCCTGATGGAAAATGATGAATGGTTGCACAGCCATGAGGGCCTGCAGTTCCAAAACCCTGCATGCTGAGGTGATAGCCAGAAGGAAGGCTGGTTTCCATGACAAGTATTGTAGGTCTGCTGAAGAGGCCGGCTCAAAGGGAGGCAGGGTCAGCTTCTCCAATACGAAGTTGAGGTCCCAAGCTGGAACCGGTGGTTTCCTTGGGAGTTTTATATTTTTTGCCCCTCTGAGGAACTGCCTTAATAGAGGATGTGAGAATAGAGGAGGGTCTGTGTTGTATTGTGCAGAAATGGCTGAAGCGTGGATCTTGATGGAGGAGAAGGAAAGGCCACTGTTTAACATCTCAGCTAGGTACTGTAAAATTTGAGGTATATTTATTACCCAAGGATTCTGGCCCTTTTCTTGATTCCAGGAACAAAATCGTTTCCATTTGGCGGAGTAGGCTTTTCTGGTAGAAGGTCTTCTGGCCTCCAAGATGACATCCTGCACCTCTTTGGAGAGGAGAGTCTGTTGGGAAATTAAGGTATTCTCCATGCAGCGAGATTTAGGGTTTTGAGCTGGCTGTGAAGGGTTTTGTAGTTGTGCTGGGACAACAGAAGAGGGACTAGAGGTAGGATCCATGGTGGGGAGTGTGTCAGGCTCTTTAGGAGCGGATACCAGTGTTGTCGTGGCCAGTCTGGAGCAATGAGAATCATTTGTGGCCTCTCTGCTCTGGCTTTTAATAGAACTTTGGTCAGTAGAGGAAGAGGCGGGAAGGCATAGACTGTCAATGTTGTCCAACTGAAAGAGAGTGCGTCCACTTTCCAGGCCTGTGGATGATAAGTCCTTGAACAAAATTTTTTCAACTGGTAATTTCTGTGGGTGGCAAATAGATCTATGCTGGCTGTCCTCATGCCTGAGTTATCTTTGAGAAAACTTGAGGATGCATTTTCCATTCGTGTGGATCTGTCATATTTCTGCTTAGGTTGTCTGCCAGTGTGTTTTCCTTCCCTGGTAGGAATTGTGCCTGTAGTTGAATTTGCAATTCCAGTGCTGTGTTCCATAGGGTCATGGCTTGCCTGCACAGGGGGTATGAATGAGATCCCCCTTGTTTGTTTATGTACCACATGACTGTGGTGTTGTCTGTCCTTATCAATAGTTGGCCTGGATGCAGTAGGTCTTTGAAGGTCATAAGAGCATTTTGCACAGCTAGCATCTCCTTTTGGTTGATGTGTAGGTGCTTCTCTTTTTGGGACCATTTTCCCTGAATGCACTGATCTGCCATGTGTGCTCCCCAGGCATAGTCTGAGGCATCCGTTGTGATGATTTGAGTTGCTTGAGGTACACAGAAAGGGAGATCTGTGTTTCTTTGGCATGCTTGAGCCCACCACAAAAATTCCTTTTGAAGGCATGGAATGAGTGGTATAATAGTTTCCAAGCTGTGGCTGTGTTGAGACCATAAGTTTTTTAGGTACCATTGTAGTTTCCTCATATGCAGCTTTGCACATGGGATTAGTAGGATGCAAGATGCCATGAATCCCAGAGCCTGCAGGACTTTACTTGCAGTTAGTCTGGTAAAAGTTGCCATTTTGCTGAAGTATTAAGACAGTTGCCCTTGTTTGTCTGGCGTGAGGTAGGCCATCTGGGTGGTTGTATTTAAGCTAGCACCCAAAAAAATTATCTGTTGAGAAGGTATTAGTTTTGATTTCTTTTTGTTCACTGTGTATCCCAGGAAGTTTAACAGTTTTATTACAAATGCCAGATGCTGCAATAGAATGTCCTTGCTGTCTGCTTGGATCAAGCAGTCATCCAGATATGGGTAGATTTGTATTCCTTGTAGTCTGCAGTAGTCTGCAGAAGGCAATTACTGATGCCAGGCATTTCGTAAACACTCTGGGCGCAGTAGATAAGCCAAAGGGCAATGCAGAGAATTGGTAATGGGTTGAACCTGCAAGAAACCTGAGGTATCTTCTGCAATCTTGTCTGATAGGGACATGCAGGTATGCCTCCTTGAGGTCCAATGTTACCAGCCAATACTCCTTGCCCAGCATGGGAAGAAGCTGCTGTAATGTGAGCATCTTGAATTTTGGCACCTGTAGATATGTGTTTAGGATGTATAGGTCTAAGATAGGTCTCCAATCTTTGTCTTTCCTTGGTACCAGGAATAGTCTGGAATAAAAACCTTGACCTTGTTCTTTTGCAGGTACCTCTTGAATCGCTTTCATATCCATGAGAGTGGAAATTTGTCTTTGTGCCTCTGCCCTTTGATTTTGTGGCAGGTTTGGCATGCCTCTCATTTTTGGAAGGGTGTGAAAGTGGAACCTGTAGCCTCTGTCTATAATGTCCAGAATCCATTTGTCTTTTGTAACAATATGCCAGTTTTTTGAAAATAATGCCAGTTTTCCGCCCAAAGGTGCTGCCATTAAAGCTTTGCTTGGCAGGCATAGGGGGAAGTCATTGTGTCTGTTTTCTAAATGACTGTGATCTATCTTCTCCACCTCTTGGGGTTGGTGCTTGCCACTGTCTTGCTCTGTAAGATCCTTGAGGTTGTCTGTATCTGCCCCTTTGAGGTCTGTCCGTGGCTGGAAAGGACCAAATTTTTGAAGGCCAGTTTCTGCTGAAGCATGGAGGTTGTACCTGCAGGAAATCTTTCACTGTTTGCATAGATTTCACTTTTTCCTCCATTTTCTTTAGTACCTCCTCAGCTTTAACACCAAACAATACATCTTTTTGAAGTGGTGCATCTAATAACTTTGCTTTGACATGATCTGGTAAGGTTTGCTCTTTGAGCCAAGCATGTCTATGTATAACAGACCCCATGACAGCAGCTCTACATGAAGCCTCTAAAGCATCAAAACCACACTGCAAGGTATGTTTACCCACTTGCTCTGCACCATGCAACAAATCCTGCAACTCTTTCAAATGTGGTTGTTCTGTTTGTGTCATTTTGCTTTTTAACTGGGATAACAAAAACTGTTGGTACTTTAACATATGGAATTGACAATTTAATGCCTTCATGGTTAAAGTGGCAGATGTATACACCTTTTCCCCCCACCTTTCTAATGCTCTGGAATCTCTCTCTAAAGGTAAAGGGTTTTTAGCAGTAGAGGCCTTTATTCCCTTGGGACCCTGTGAAATAGTTTCTGGGTCAGCAGTATGGCTTTTATAAAGGAACTGGTGAGAATCAGGGACCCGGTAATACCTGTCTGGTTTAACAGGGGCTGGAGGTAAAGAATCTGGATTAAGGCTGGCTTCTCCATACACATCCTCCAAAATATCTAAAACAGGAGGGATAGCCAGGGGCCTATGCTGGGGGAGCAGTAGAAATTCCCGGAGCCTTTTCTTGGAATCTGAGTAATCTTAGCCTTCCTAGTGAAAGTGTTCCCTCAAAGTATGCAGGGTTTCCCCAAAAGAGTAGTCCTCAGGGGGGGAGACCGAGGGGAATAGACTCCTCAGCATCAGAGTCTTTGAAAGGGGAATAGGCATAATCCTGGTCCTCAGAATGTTCTGAGGTAATAGAAGCCTGGTCTGAGGAAGGGTAGTCTTCCTCCAATCTGGGTCTTTTGTCAGAGGGGGTTGGGAACCCCTGATGAGAGTTATCAAATCGTCAGCCATTTTAAGCATCTGCTTTTTAGGCATGGGGCCTTGAGAGGAGGTCTGAGGACCCTGTTTTTTAGTTTTCATGGCTGCTTTAGATTTAGTGAAGGATTTAATAGAGAAGGTGGAAGGCCTGAAGACGCCTTCAGAAATGGCAGGCCTGACTAAATTTTGAGTTTTCCTGCCAAGAGTGGCGTCGGTATCTGCAGTAGGAATGGAGACCGAGGAGCCTGCGACCTCGGGTACTGAAGTCACCAGTAAAATAGTTTCATCGGTATTCAGGGGCTGCATAGGCACCTCGCTGAGAACCAGAGAACTGGTAGTCGGCCTAAGCGTGGTCTCAGTACTCGGTGCGGACCTCGGATGTCGGTCCTTATCTTTGCGTCATTTGCTTAAAACTGGTGTCGGTGTATCCGACGACATGATATAATTAAATTTTTTGCCAAAATAATGAAGGGTGAACTATGCCCGGCGCTTAATAGTGCGCTTGTTGAACCTAGCACAAAAACGGCAGGCCGAGACGTTGTGGTCTGGGCCTAAGCAAGGTATACAGAAAGAGTGTAAATTCTTATGCGGTATTTGCTTCCCACAAGTAATGCAATTATTAACTTTGTCTGACATCGGTCTGAGGCAAGAAAGGTTTCCCCAATGGGGTACTTAGCTTTAAAGAAGACTTCGGCTGAAATACTTTGGTAAATCTCAGGAGCTGGCCGACCGGCACTTGCGAACTGCTTCTGCTTCCAGCACCTCACGGCAAAAAAGACTGAAGAAAATGGCGTCGGCTGCCTCTTTTATACCCCTGCCACACTGACATCAGGGAAGAAGCGACGACAACCGACGCCGGACCTAGACTTTGGAATTCGGCCGACCGAGGACCCGCCTGACGGCAGGATAACCCATCTGTAATGACTGCAGCTGTATGCACGATGAACATCAGGATTGGCTTATGTGCACACTTGACGTGAAATCTTTATACACAAGTATTCCACATTGGGCTGGGCTGCAATCATTACAATATTGGTTGGAAAAATCTGAAATGTATCCACCAGGTTTTAACACACTTCTTATCTGCATGGCAGAACATGTACTAACTAAGAATGTCTTCTATTTCCATGGCGAGTGTTTTTTGCAGCTTCAAGGTACGGCGATGGGAGCTTCATTTGCTTCTATTTACGCTGACCTTTTTATGGCCTTTTTTGAGGAGTGCTTAATCTATGATTCATCACATAATATCTATATTGTTGAAATGGACATCTGGAGACTATATTTAGATGATTGTTGGATGGTGTGGAAGGCAGACATTACATATTTACAGGAATTCATTCAGTATTTGAATGACAATGTATGGGGTATTGAGTTTATGGTAATATATGATTATAACACCATCAACTTTTTAGATGTTACAGTATACCGTAATGAGGATCACACCTTAAGTACGAAGTTTTTTGTAAATACCCACAATACAACACTTTGTTACATGCATCCAGTATGCACCCTTACCACACCATCCGCAACATACCAAAATCACAATTCATGCGTATTAAACGCATATGCTCATTGGGGGAGGATTTCCAAATAGCTAGGAACGACTTATGTTGTAGGTTTAAACATAGGGGATACAAAATGAGGGATATCTCTTTGGCCAGTGAATGGAGTAACGCATTGGATAGACAAACATTATTGCAATATAAGAAATTGGATAACAAGCATCAGGATTCAACAATAAGGTTTGTCACTACATACGGCAGGAACTATCACCTGGTCAGGGACATTTTGAATTCCAAATGGAATATATTGATGACACATGATGAGTTAAGAACATTATTAGGCACCACATGTCATGTGTCTTTTAGAAGGGGTAAAACTCTAGGGGGGCTGTTTTCCCACTATAAACATAAGGAAGGAGGAGGAGCTATCTATCAACAAACTACCTTAACAGGAGATAGACTTATAGGAACTTTTCCTTGTGGCCATTGTAGTTCATGTTCCCAGGTCTATGCATTGAAGGAATTTTCTAGTGCTAATACTGAACGTGTGTACTAGACCAGGGTTTTTGCTAATTGCAGCACTACATGGGTCATATATTTGGCCACATGTCAGTGTCAATCATTTTATGTGGGCCAAACATCTAGATTCCTCCGAATACGTATGACAGAACACAAGAGTGACATCCGAAACAAAAAAGAAACTAATGCCTTGTATAGACACACCATCAAACATTCCAATGCACAATTTAAGTTCATGGTTATTGACAAAATTGTAGGGGATCATAGCCATCAGCAGGGTTGGCACTCTATTTTGAATAAAAAAGAACAATATTGGATTACCAATCTTGGGGCACTTTTTCCGCCAGGTTTGAATGACCATCTATAACAGAGTCATTTGTCCATTTATTTACATTGATATATGCAGCATATTCTTTTATGTGGCTTTCCCTAAATGTTGGTATTTTCTATGTTGTTTTGTTAACTTATTATCTTGGCAATTATGTAGTCTTAGTGACTAGGGTGATCAATTTATATTTCAGCGCTGAGATGTAATTATAATATCATTATATAATTACTGTAATTTTTGAATTTAATTGGCTAGTAGTGTCCTCTCATAACTTATAGTTAGGCTTTAGTTGTTGTTTTGTATTCATATAATTATGAAATATGAATATTTTAATAAGTATTTTGTATAATCCATCTATACTTTTTTATACTTTTTTATACTGTTATGGAATCACTGCATACTTCATTATTTCTTTATTCTTTTTTTATGAACTATTCACGATTATGTTTTCTATATGCATTTGTACATCCCAGCCACTAGGTTGGGCCATACCAACAGTTTGAGGTCTAACAGGGAGGACTATAAATAGAACTAGTACCAGTTCATTTTCAAAAAATTTATTTTTGTATACCATTGACAAAGGCTCTGGAGCCGAAACCGGTCTGGTTAAATAATTGACATATTTTCAGATATGTTGTCTTGATAAATAAAGGATTTATCATTATCTGGGTTTACCATTGCTTTTGCTGGTCGTTTGTGGTTGCTTCTACTTGGTTTGACCGTGCATGCCGTCCTTCCGAAGCATTTTAGTTGCATTGGACTTACAGGAGCCAGAAAACGTGTATATCCCACTTTCAAAAATTAACGAAGTGCATGAGGGGCTTATGTACTAATGTCTGACATCTCAGACTTTTTAAGGCTCATCAAGCTAAAGGTATCTCACCTAGATGCCTCAGGGTAATAATTCAACCCTTAGTAGCTAATATAGATATGGAGCTGGCCGAACAATGGGCATTGGCCCAACAAAAAGCCTCCATGGGATTTGTTGATGTGTTGGCTACATACAATGAATGCTTTATTGACATGGGCATAACTGAGGTAGCTAATATTTGTGAGGACACCAAGAAGTTTGAGGGCCAACCTGCTTATATGATATGCCTGAATAAATTGAGCTAAGAACTACTCCAATTAGAACAACAGATCAAGGAGAGAAAAATACATAAATTCCATAGGGATATGGGAGATTATGATAGGGGGAACCCCTTTAGCACAAGCAAACATGTCAAATTTGACAATGTGAATAAGAAAACGTTGAAACACAAAAGACCAAGGTCTAACCTCAAGAAGCCTAAATCATCTTACAATGGGACATCTGGTGACGAGTCCTCTTCAGTCACGGATGTAGATGTACAACATACCACAGATTCCCCACTATCAAAACGAAGGAATTCCCAAAACCCTTTAGCGGTAGTACAAGGAGGGAGAAAACATACCACACGTAGACAACATAGAGACCCTTCTCAAATTGATGACACAGAAATAATTGGAACTAAAAATGTGTTAAACATTTCATCACAATCTTTGTTACAAGTACATACTGATTTGTTAAATAAAGGGTTACATTTTGTACCTGGATTTTTTGTGTTAGAGGACTATTCTGCACAGGATGTCACATCCTTTTGTTGGTTGTTAAACTTGAAATTACATTTTGATTCATCACTAATTTTGTGAAGGACGATGTATTTAAGTATCATAAATCCAATGTTATGCCTCCTATGCAACACAGTGTTTTTATGTTTCAAACATCTGTTCTCAAAGATCTACATTTTCATTTCAGGGAATCCAGGATTATGCCTAATAACCTCTCAAAGATAGAAATACAGGCAACTCAGGACATTGCTAATAACAAAAACTTGGTCATTTTTGCCTGCAGACAAGGGAGGGGCAGTTTTTGTTATGGACTGGGCCAAATATCATGCTGAAGCAGAGAGGCAACTCAACGATGGGTTATTACATGCATATGCCCTTGGACTCTAGTTCTAGTTTCAAGAAACAAATTGATCAATTTCTTCAGTCTGAAAAAGTGGAGGGCATTATATCTGATTCAATATTACATCATTTGACAGTATCAGATCCAAGCAGTCAATATCTATATTTACTGCCCAAAATACATAAAGAGCTTTACCATCCGCCAGGCAAACCTATTGTGTCAGGGCACAAGGCTCCATTATGGAAACCCTCTCACAGTTTTTGACCAAATACTTGAAACCTTTGTTGAAATGTGTCAGGTCTGGGATCCAGGATACAACCCAATTCTTACAGGTAATCTCAGACATGCAATTGGAACCCAGATGGCTGTTATGTACTCTGGATGTATCCGTAATGTACACTAACATTCCTCATTGGGCTGGGTTACAGGCTCTTGAACATTGGTTATTTAAATCCAAACTCTATTCACTAGGATTTAATAATTTTTTGATCTGTCTTGTGGAACATGTACTTTTCAAAAATGTTTTTTACTATCAAGACAAATGTTACTGGCAGGTTCAGGGGACAGCTATGGGGACATCCTTAGCCCCCATATATGCTGATCCCTTTATGGCCTTCATAGAAGAACAACTAATTTATGATAGCAGCCACAATATATATTTAGAGGAAAGTGACATATGGAGGCGTTACCTCGATGATTGCTGGATGGTCTGGAGGTCTGACATTAAATATCTACAGGAGTTTGTTGAATACGTAAACAATAATAAGTGGGGAATAGAATTTACAGCCAACTATTATGTCCAACAAATTACTTTCTTGGATGTCTTGATCACTAGAAACATCAATAGCACTCTAGATACTCAGGTTTATCGTAAGTATCCACAATATAACTCCCTATTGCATGCATCCAGTTTCAACCCACCACATATCACTAGAAATATACCCAAATCTCAATTTCTTCATATGAAACACATTTGTTCACAAGCAGATAGATATCAATACTTTAAGGAGGACCTGACCAGAAGGTTTAGAGATAGGGGCTACAAAATTGGCAACATCTTGACTGCCAGTAACTAGGTGTCAATGCTAGACAGGCATGATTTATTGACTTACAAAAATAAAGAACAGGGTGGACATATGGATATTCGCCTTGTTTCTACCTATGAGCGGAATACCAACATACTATTAGATAGTGTCCAGAGACAGTGGAATATTCTTTTAGCTGATAGTAAGCTATCTGAGATTCTTAATGATAGGTGTCTCTTTTCATTTCGGAAAGGGAAAACTTTAGGGTCCCACTTTAATCATTACAAACATGGTTGCAAACAAATTCAGGACCATAGTCAACGTACCTTGACAAGTGATTGACTTATTGGATGTGTGCCCTGTGGACATTGTATACATTGTCATAAGTTAGTTAAATCAAAACAATCACTAGCAATAACACTGGTACAGTTTATGATATCAGATTTCTAGCCAACTGTGTAACGGATTGGGTGATTTATCTCGCTACATGCACCTGTTCAGGCTTTTATATTGGACAAACTTCTAGGCCATTGAGACTAAGGATATCTGAACAGTGAAGTGATATTAGAACCAAAAGAACAAGCAATGCCTTATATAAACACTCATTGGTACACAACAGTGCAAATTTTAGATTCACAATCATTGATAGGAGTGTTGGGAATAGGACAAACAAAGCTGGATGGCACTCTGTATTGAATGCAAAAGAAAAAAAGTGGATTATTAAGTTGAGTGGTTTATTTCCACCAGGTCTGAAGGAGAATTTCTGAATAACCAATGAGCTTCATTTTTGTTGACATATTATGGTATAAATGGACACTATTTTTGTGGAATTCTGATTTACATGTTACACTGATGATGGCTATCGAAGTGTTTTTTCAGCCAAAACCGGTCTGATGGAGTTTCATTTATACATGCTTTAAATAAAACAATTGCTATATCACTGTCTGCTGGCCTTTGTTTTTGAGTTTTGATTCTTCCTTTTGGGGCCGTGTAGTTGCCGTACTTGCAAGGGCTGTGTAGTTCTGTTTAATCTTGAACCCCATGTGAAAGAAAACACCAAGTGCAGAATTTCATTTTCATATTTTTGTAGGATCCTATATACATTTGACATATATGCTATTTTCTCATTAATATGGAATTCACCAGCTAAACCTTTTTCCTGAATGCTAATATGTACTTCCTCCACAAAAGATATTTCTTCCATTTCTTTTATCAAACCCTACCACTGCATCATTACATAATTTTTCCCAAATTTTAACCTTAACAAGGGCACCTCATTCTCTGAAGAATACACACACCAAATTTTCACCACATCACCCAAACCCTTACTTTTATCTTTATTCAAGGTCATTCACATTTCCTTGAAATATCCATTCAGACAAACCAACACTTCCCTCATTTATATTTTATTCTTAACAACTGCAACTACATCATCTGTGTATATCAAAACTTGAGGAATCATAACTTACTTTTGCATCACATATCTAGCATCTTTCATTTAAAAGCTACGTCACTCACTATCACATTCATTACCAGTGCAATCAATATTCCACTCATGGGGCATTCTTGTTTTATACCACTCTTTATACATATTTCTTTACTCACGCACGCATTCACTAATGCTCTGACTATATTTTTTTGATATGATGAGATACACATTCCTAATTCAATTACCTATTCCACACTTCTCCATAACATCCCACAAAGCAATATGTCCTACTGTATCAAAATGCTTTGGTAATATTACCTACAATAAGTTTCACATCCTCCCTTTTATGTATAATATCATCCACTGTTTTTCTCACTACCAATAACAATTATTGATGTCCTTTTCCTTTTATACCATATATACTTTATTTCATAATATCCCTCATCCTTCCTTCTATTCTCCTGTGTATTATTCACATAAAACAATTATAATCTATGTTATTTTGTCTGATGGGTCTCCATTTTTTTTATTTCATCCTTCTTGTCTTTATTTCATATAAACTTTAATATACCACTACATAACACATCATAAACAAACCCTTCCTTCAACCATTTAGTACATTTACAAAACACACCCTTTGCCAGTCCACTAATTTCTTGTGTATTCCATTCCTTATACCATCTGGGCCTGATACTGAATCAACATTTACCTTCATAAGTACTTCATCCAATTCACTAATAGTAATTCATTTTTCATATTCTTCCATAACTTGTTCTGGATTCCATTTTCTCTTATTTTCCACCATTTTAATTCATATATATATTTTCCATATACTGTACAATAATCATAATTTGCTCTGGTACTCTTTTTATATCTTCTTTTACATTTTTCATTTCCCTCATTATACTAATATCATCCTTTACTATTTTACCCAAATATCCAGATACCCCTTACCTTGTAAGTAATATTTCTGCCTGAACAGTAAAGCCTTAATATTTTCTTGATTTCTTTTATATATTTCTTTTTCCATATCATAATGCTGTTTTGTATTTTTCTCTAAATTCTCTAATATATTTCTATACATTTTCCCATACTTCACTCTCTCTTCCTTTTTTTACATCATCCTGCCACTGAAAAAATATATACTTACTTTTAAATTCAATCCACCATTCAGACTAGTTTTTATAGAAGTCCTTCATGCCTATACTTTTCTTCCAAAATGCAGTACATCCCACCCTCCAGTTTCATCGCATAATCTTTCATTTATTCTTTTTATTTCCTTTGTTATTTTAATATACTCCCTTTCTTCTATCACTTCTATTCATATTACTAGGTGGTCTGTAAAATCTGCCACAAATGTATTACCATCTGCAACCACCAAACCTTCTGATGATACAAAATACGAAATTTCAGATCCCCACTCTGGAATCATAGATAAACTTACTAAGCTGGGCATTAATCCCTATGTCACTCAATGGGTTGCCAACTGGCTTACTGACAGAACCCACACTGTAAAAGTAGCTGATTCCAAATCCAGCTCCAGACAAGTGACAAGTGGAGTACCTTAGGGTTCAATCCTGGGACTTCTCTTGTTTGACATCTACTTCTCTGAAGTACAGGCCACTAAGGGACTCTGGCTAACAAAGTTCGCAGATGACTGCAAACTGGAAGCCATTATTGAATCCCCAAATTATGTTGATACTCTACAAAAGGGCCTTACAGAAACAGATGCTTGGTGCCAGAGCCATGGGCTCAAGCTCAATGCCAAGAAATGTGTAGTTATCCCCTTTGGGAAACAAACATGTACCCGTGAATTACCACATAGGTGGCAGTGCACTAAACACCGAAAGTGTGATAAGAGACTTAGGGACTCAGGTGGACAGTGGTCTCACCTTCAATAACCACATTGTCACAACAGTCAGGAAATCCTTCTATGTGGCACACCTCATCACTAAGGGCTTTTCATCCAGAAAAAAGGAGGTCATTGTCCCACTGTACTCATCCCTCATTAGACCCATTATAGAATACAATGCCCCATTTGGTATGTACCTCTCAAGACATCTGCAACAACTGGAAAGGCCACATACATACCTCACTAAAAGAGTCACAGGCCTAAAGCAGATGCCCTATGCTGATCATCTTAAAAAACTCCAGCTATACTCTGTCACATATCATCTACTCTGCGGCGATCTCTGCTTAACATGCAAGGCCATGTCAAACCCAGAGCTGTTAGACATGCTACATTTAAAGAAATCCCAATCCCTCAGTGCCACATGCTCCAGGGATCTAAACCTTGTCATCACAATAAACAAAACATGCTGGAGGGATAGGTTCTTGACTCAGAGACTCCCCAGACTCTGGAATAGACTGCCCATACATGTCAAGCAGAGCACCTCTTTGGCCCTCTTCAAAAGGAACCTTGATGATTGGATGGGAGAAAGGAAATTCACCCCAGTGATCATGTCAGTCTCCCTGCTAGACAGGGGCCTAGGGAAGTAAATAGTGTGGGAAAAATAGCCAGGGAATTGTTATGGCTAGGCTTCTACAGGCCCTAGGGCCAATAGCTTAGTACCAACCTATGAACCTATGAACCTATGAAGTGCCCTCCTTCTATAAGTTCATTGGCTTTTGTTCCACACAGTAAATTTACCACATTTTATTACATCCTGTATTTTTTTCTTACATCTTTCTGTTT
This sequence comes from Protopterus annectens, assembly GCF_019279795.1. Classification (NCBI taxonomy): domain Eukaryota; kingdom Metazoa; phylum Chordata; order Ceratodontiformes; family Protopteridae; genus Protopterus; species Protopterus annectens. The sequence goes on from NC_056733.1 coordinate 1,306,990,588, forward strand.
CTTTTTACATTCTCCCTTTACATCACAAATAATGTCCCCTTCAGTTATAATTTTCATGTTAACTACTACATAGCCAAATATCTGATGAAACAGGTTCTTTGTTTCCTTGCTAGTTACTGTATATATACTTTGCATGCTATAGTTATATAAATGTGTTCTTTCCACCTCAGATCCATAACAGTTAACCTTTGCATCCTTACCAACATTACCTCTAGTGTTTTCACTGTTTTTCACACAACACAGCCATTCCAGAACAACGTTCGCTTTCCAAGTTCCATATTGTATTTCCATCACACAGTATTTCATTTTGCAGTCTTTCTTCACTTGTCAGGCATCTTACATCCTGTAACAAAATAACACCCACATCACATTAAGCACACAGCTCCAGTGTCCTTATCCTTCTTACAGTGGTAATAATGCTGTTCACATTTACTGAAAGTACTCTAAAGTTGTTGCTTTTGCTTCTTTTTTAGTTAAGGGGAAATAGTTTTATTTTTTTTCTTATTTTTATGCTTTCACCAAATTAATATTTTTTCCTGGGTTTATGTACAAATAATCCTTGATCATCAAAATCAGATGTTTCATTGGCTAGATCTTCAAAAATGTATTAGTATCAATCCGGTCTCCTAACCTCTCTTCCTGGGTGTACTCTATCCTCAGTTTTCCCCTCCACATTTTTCTTTCTTCTGAAGTTTCTTCTTTACCGAGTTCATCCTCTCCCTAGTCTCCTCTTGTCCTTCCTTGTATGTCTTCTTCCTTTTCTCCTTCATTATTTACTGTTTGCTTTACACAATCCATCCAAAAGCATCCTTTGTTAACAACCTGCATTCAGCCATATACCTTCTTGGTGTATGTCTTTTCTCCCCATACAGGTTACACTATACCATGTCGCAATCAATAATTAAATGAGAAAAGTCACTATAAAAGAAACAATTTTTAGGCTGTCCAGTGCATCTTAATGTCCCTCTGTGACCAGCCACAGAAATACTACTTGGCAAGAGTTTCACCATTTTTTTTCACATTTCAAAACAGCGTCCAGCCTTCATTGTCCAGTCCATAAATTACTCTCATCTCTAACTTTCACTATATTAACATCGGTTTCCTACAGACCATGTATGATTTTTTTAATATTGTCTTCTTTCAGTTCATCAGTTCTAATCTGCAAAGTAACATTTTTTAACATTTAAGTTACTACCACAAAACAAATAATTATTTCACAGATAAATGTCCTTCTTGTTGTTACACAGTTCCAGACGTTTTGTCACCAGACTATCAGTTTCAAATGTTAAGTCACAAAAAGCCGCTGTCCCAATATGTATAAAAGAGAAATTTATTGATTTAAAACCCATAGCAGTTAGTAAATTGTCTCATACATAATGTCTGTCTCTTATGGTACCATTTGTTGTTCTTATTCTCACAGCTAGTAGTATTTTTGAAAACAGTTTTACTTACGGTTTGTTGCTGCTCTCCTTTTTGCCTGCTGTCACTGCTGCATACGTTTTAGTTACTGCATTATCTGCTGCCACAAAACCAGACACCTTCTTAGTTTGTTGTTTTCCTCTTTTAGTTTCTGTCACTGCTGCATACGTTTTAGTTACTGCATTATCTGCTGCCACAAAACCAGACACCTTCTTAGTTTGTTGTTTTCCTCTTTTAGTTTCTGTCACTGCTGCATAAGTTTTAGTTACTGCATTACCTGCTGCCACAAAACCAGACACCTTCTCAGTTTGTTGTTTTCCTCTTTTAGTTTCTGTCACTGCTGCATAAGTTTTAGTTACTGCATTATCTGCTGCCACAAAACCAGACACCTTCTCAGTTTGTTGTTTTCCTCTTTTAGTTTCAGTCACTGCTGCATAAGTTTTAACTGCTGCCCGCTCTGCTGCCACATCTCCTGGTTCCTTCTCCACATTCCCATCCTCAGCATTTCTGAAAAGGTTTTCTGCCATCTCACCCTGTGAAACAGCAGACATGTCACCTGAATCATCCTGCTTAGTTATATTTTACAGGTCATCATATGCAAGCCTGCTATCACCAGTTCTGTTATCTGCACCCCTTCAACAGACTCATTTAGTTCCTTCTCTATGGAGACAGCTAAATACTGCTCATTTGTCACATCCATCCATCCACAACCCATTTTCCCATTTTTGCGCATGGGGTTTGGGTGTCACTGTCGAAGTGACAATCATCTAGAGCCAATGTTTATACCACCTGGTGTCAAGCCCTGCTGCAGTGGTTTTTCCATATTACACACTTACACACACAATCACAGCTTTAGACAATTTAGAGTGTTCAATCCACATTCTGCATGTCTTTCGAATGTAGGAGGAAACAGGAGCACCTGGAGGAAACCCACACAAACACGGAGAGGACATGCAGACTCCACACAGAAGGCAGCCCAGCCAAGAATCAAACCAGGAAGCCTCTTGCTGTGAGGAAACAACATTATCTGCTGCATCACTGTCCCACCCCATTTGTAACATTTGCAATATCAACCACACATGAATCTTTATTTTCATTCTGAAGCTCCATACTGAGCAGCTTTTTCTCCATATTCTCATTTCCTCCTCCAAACTCTCCATACCATTTGTCTCCTTCTCCATGCTGCTGCTTCCCTTAGTCCTCTTCCTTGCTGCTGTAAGAGTCCTCAACCACAATATGACAGCTCCATAGGGGTCCTTTATTTATATGCAAAATAACTCTTATTTACAAAATATTTCCATATTGACAAATATTTGCAAATCTACAAATATATAGATATAAAAATCTGTTTACACATATTCATAATTTCCTTTGCAATCATATTAAATGTTCATCCCTATTAAACCCTCAACTCCTTTTTCCATAACCACCATCTGATTTTACTTAACATTGTTGCTAAAATCTATTTAGCATTACATATAATTTAATTTATTCTTTCATTCCATATAACACATATAAAATAAAATAGCTTTTTATCTATTCTCTTAAAATGTCTTTAGTTTTATTCTTATAATATCCATATTTAATTACAACCACTTCTTCTATATCTTCAAAGAAAAAGCTTCTTTACATAGTTTCCCCCTAACTTTTTTACTATTTTGCACTTCAAAAACATTTGTTCTGTAGTTTCTTCCTTTTGAGAATGGAAACATATTCTATCATTTTTCTTTTTATATGGGATATTTCCTTTTACTGGCATTTTATCTATTACCAGTCCCCACAAAAATCGTGTCATTCTACTCTTTGATTACACCATTTGCATCTTATTTTTATGGCTTTATTTGCTCATCTGTTATATTTTCCCATGGTTTTTACATAGTAGTGTTTTATCATTACTTTCTTATAACATACTTCTCAATCTTTTTTCTATATCATCAGTTTTTATTTTCCAGAAAAATATTTTATCTTGGTAACATTTTATTTCTTCATTTATACAGTCTTTTTCTTTTTTACTCTTTTTTTACCATACCCTTAGTTTTATCATACTTATATTTATGGGTCTATGTCAAATGATCGAGTTTTTAGAAATTCACAAAAAATATCAAGAGACCGTATGACCGAGTTTCTGAAAACTTGAACATCAAAAAAAAAAAAAAAAAAAAAAAAAACACACACATAAAAATGTACCTTTTTTTACATTTTTGCAGGGGGCAGGCCCCCTTGCACCCCCATGTGGGGGACTGAGGCTGCCACACCCCCTGCAAATTATATATACCACCTCCCAGATCATACTGCACTGAGGAAAAGGGTGCATTTCATGATCTCCATTCAAAAGCTTTGAGTTTTCAAATGCTCGACCATATGGTCTTGACCATATGCAGGTTGAGTTTCTGAAAACTTGATCAACAGTTAGGGACCCATACTTATACAGTTTTACTACTAATCTCTTATCTTTTTTCATTTATTCAATTTAACACTTTGTTTAAATTTAATGAAACAGCATATACCACTTGGTTAATTAACCCTAAGCCTCCTTCTTTCTTTGCATACAAAACACCTTGTTTTACTGGATTTAAGCTAGAACCCCATATAAATAAAAATATATGCAATAATTCCTTTTTGAATACTGTTGGCAACATAAATACACTTGCTAAGTATGCTATTTCCCTATCAGTACTGAATTTATCAAATAAGCCTTTTTTTCTGAATGATAATTTAAATGTTCTCCAGAAAAGTTAGGTTAGTTTTATTCCTTCTGCTGTTTTCCCCATTGAATCCTATTTACATCTTTATTCCCAAATGTTATACCTAACACATAAATTTCATTCATTGTAAAATATTTACCACCTATCTTTTCTACATCACCTAAACATTTACTTTTCTCTTTATTTAAAGCCATTCCTATCACCTCTAGACTCTCATTTGTGCACATTTTTACTTCTTTTATCCAATTTTTGTTTTTTTTTTTGTAATTATTACAATGCCATCTACATATATTAGCATAACTAGAATTCTTAACCCTTCAGGTATTATATTCTCCACATCCTTCATTTTGTAATTTATTTCACATAATTTCACATTCATAACTGATGCAAAGAATATGCAACTCATTGGACATCTCTGTCTTACACCACTCTTCATATGTACCTCTTAGCTTAACCAGCCATTTACAAATATTTTTACTTTATTATTACTATATGCTGACATGCATCATTTCCTAAGTTTCTCAATTATATTATATTCAATATTATATTATTTTATTATTACCCATAGGATTCCATGTCCAATTGTGTCAAATGCCTTTGTAAGGCCTCCTATCATGATTTTTGCTTCCTGTTTTCTGTTCATAATATCATCTATGATTTCTCTGTCATTAATAATTCTTGACAATCCTTCCCCTTCATACCACATATACTATCTTCCATAATCATTTACATTTCAGTTTCAAATCTCGTTTTTATTATTTTCATAAAGACCTTATAATCATTAATACTATTGGTCTCCAGTTTTTTAATTGTCTTCTAGCTTCCTTCTTACATATGAATTTAAGTATTCCATGACATAATTCTTGATACATAAAACCTTCATTTAACCAGTCAATCAAAATCTTTAATATTTTTTGTTTTTTTGCAAGTCCCTTAATTTTTTATACATTCCATACCTTATTTCATCTGGCCCTGTAGCCTAATCTTTATTTACTTACCCTAATACGTTATCTAGCTCATTTAAAGCAATCTCCTTTTCTAACTCTTTATTTTTTGTTTTCTGTTAACTTTTTTATTTTCTATACAAAATGACAGTGGATAAAGTAAAAGACCAGTAACCAGATGTAAAATGCCATCAACCTCTGAAAGAGGCCAAAATGACTGCAGGTAAATCCACCAAGTATGAGAAACCAAAACGAGCAGTGAAAGCAAGATGCTTGATTCAAGATTTATCACTTTCAGTCCTACCCAGAACTTCATCAGAGTCTTAAAAGACTGCATATTATCACTTCCTTCTCTACAGGCCTCCTTAAAGGTACAGTGTAATTAATCTATAAACAAGTGAACAAATACAAAAGCAAGTGAACAAAAACAAAGCCTGTTCACAAACATGTCTTTATATCAACTGATAGTCCACTGTTGTTTCCTTGCATAAAAGTTAATATTAATAAAAAAGTAAACTTAAAAAAATATATATATATATATATATATATATATATATATATATATATATATATATATATATATATATCTTTCAATGGAGTATTAGAAAAACATTCTATGCTATGTCCCTAAAATAATGTGAATGTGTGTGCACCATAATAAATAATAAATAGAAATGCAAAATCGGGACATTACATTGTTTAAAATATTTACAATTTCTCTGAGTAATGTGTTGATAAGTGTCTAACAAATGCAGCACTGAGAGTTTTTAATAATTTGACATTTTAGTACTGAGTAAATTGATGTCATATCATTCAAGCCAGGTGGATTGCTTTCATTTAATCATAATTGCCATTTTAATTCTCTAAGTTCTGTAAGATTTCCCCAATCTCCACCTCTGGGGTCCCTGGCTATTTTTTTCCAGTATTCCAAATTTCTACATACAATGCCCTGTGCATTCCAAATTGTGTCTGTATAAAGCATTTTTTTTTGTGTTTTCCTTGCCAATGCCATAAACATGGTCTTGTATTCTTTTGTGAAATGCTTCCTCAGTTTTGCCTATTCTAAAAGCTGTGACTTCCTGAGCAGACTGCCAAATAGACTAAACCTGTTGTGGCACAATTACTAAACCTGATTTTGCTAAGCCCATTGTCAAGAGTAATTTCTTTCTGCATGGTAATGTAGGGGCATTATTTGCAAAACCCACATGGAGTAGTACCTTTCCTGTGTTCAGGTCCAATTGTATGGGTACTGTAACTCTCTAAGATTTGCTTTAAATTGTGTGCTGCCTTGTACACAAATATTGGTTCAGAACCTCAAAATGTCCATCAAGGTCGTGTTAGAACTAATAATGCACCAGTTCCTACTGATAATGTTCTTAACATAGGGAGCTACTTTGTTATATTCTATAATCAGTGCCCTTTTGTAGTCATGGTTCTTATCTCCAGTGGGGTGCTTCTCAGCTATCATGTTTTTTTTTTCTATATGTAAATCTAGTCCTAGTAGGGGTTTGTGTTTGTTCCCCCATTCATGTAATATTTCCATACTAATAGTGTTTACAAAATCTACTGGGTAGCCCCTCTGAGTGAACATGCTCTTTACTAGAAGTCATTCTAGCTACTCCAATGTATTGTCCTTTTACCAAACTTGTTTGTGAATCATAGGGTGGCAGCTATCATAGTGCAAGTATGAATTACTGAAAGTTGGCTTTCTATAAATCTTAAATGTGAGCCCATCTGTTCCAGATGAAATTAGCGTCAAAATAGTTAATACTTTGTTAAAATTCCAAGTGAATTTTAAAAAGGAAGTAGAGGTATTGAGTTGACAAATTCTGGAATGAGTTCCAAAGGAGCGTCCCATATTTAAAAATATCATCCATTATCGTAAATATCTTTTACAGAATTTAAAAAATTCTGGTTTAAACACATGTACCTTCTCCCATGAGAGTAATACCAAGTTGACATATAAAGAAGCGCAGACCACTTCCACAGTGACTCCCTTGATTTGTTTGAAAAACTCACCCTCAAAGTGAATAAAGTTGTTGTCCAACACAATCATCATTGAGTTTTTAAGAAATTCTATCTTGATGTTCATCAGGAAAGAATATTCTGCGAAACTGTTATGAAATAGTTCAATGCCCTCAGTGTTGGGTATGCTGGTAAAAAGATCTATAACATCTATGGTAAGAAATTCTACATTCTTAGACCAAGGTTTGGGAGTAAGTCTACTAAGAAAGTCCCAGGAAGCCTTCAGTTATTGGAATCGTTCCTCAAATCATGGTTTCAATTTTTTGGTCAATGTAGGCTGCTAAAATGTAAGTTTTTGAGCCCTGCACTGCCAATCTGGGTCTGTACTTTAAATTGTCTACTCTTCTGTGAATCGTAGGTATACCAAAGAATTTGGGCATGGTGGTTTTTTTTTTTTTGTTACTTAGGTATCTAAATATATTCAAATCAATTCTGTCTTCCAATAATTCTTCCAGAAATAAATCAATTTTATAATAGGCAATGTTGATTTCATTTTTTCATACTATAACATAAGTATTAGTGTCAAAGAGCAGTTCAATAATTGGTTCAGTGTATTACCAAGCATTTACCATTATTATCCCATCTCCCTTTCTTACATCACTCCATCATCTCCTCTCTCCATCTGCCTCCCTGTTTCTCTGGGCTGCCTCTGCACCTGGAACAGACATAGGAAGTGCTCGCCCAAAATGGGTCTTACTCACAGCAATGAGTGGGGGAAGTTCCCCGGTGCCCTAGTTAACTTTTCCCTAGTAGTATAAATACCACCTTGGGTCTTACTCACAGCAATGAGTGGGGGAAGTTCCCCGGTGCCCTAGTTAACTTTTCCCTAGTAGTATAAATACCACCTTGGGTCTCCTCCTTGAAAAGAGGTCAATGAAGGATAAATAAATAAAAATAAATGTAGTCATGGTTCTTATCTCCAGTGGGTGCTTCCCCGGTGCCCTAGTTAACTTTTCCCTAGTAGTATAAATACCACCTTGGGTCTCCTCCTTGAAAAGAGGTCAATGAAGGATAAATAAATAAAAAATAAATGTAGTCATGGTTCTTATCTCCAGTGGGGTGCTTCCCCGGTGCCCTAGTTAACTTTTCCCTAGTAGTATAAATACCACCTTGGGTCTCCTCCTTGAAAAGAGGTCAATGAAGGATAAATAAATAAAATGACTTGGGGTATATTTAATTATTTGCATTTGTAGTGGCACAGTTCCAAGGATCCAGTTATACTTATCAAACATTTAATAAATCCACAATTTAAAACATTTATATAAAACACAATTTAAAAGCCCACATACAACCCCCTGATGAAATGAACATACCACTAGTTAAATGTAAAAATGAAATATAACTGCCTCTTTTGCCAAATACACAGCAGTCCTCTCACAACCCCTTTACTTTTACTCCTTCAAATCTGCTAATGAAAATGAACATATTGCTATCTGTATAATACTGTTTGTGTAAATATCAAATATTACATGCCCAGATACAGTACATTCTATTTAAAAATAAAAATAAAATATAATCCAAACAAAAAAGTATATATAATCCACTGCTCCGAATGAAGTCAAACTCCCCGTACCATAAAATTACAGCAGCAATAAAAACAGATGAGCGACAAACACAGCAGAGCTTTTACTAGCAATAACACCAATCACATCACACACAGTAGTCAGCACACCAGTGTCTCACAAACACAGCCCATTAGGCAAAACAATAAATCAACATAATCCATAAGGCATAACAATAAACCAAACATACTAGTCACTGGCAACTCGATAGTAAGACACATCGATGTCCCCCTCACCCAACTCAACAAGGAGAAGATCACAGTCAGCTGTTTGTCAGGTGCTAGAATCCACCACATCACACATGCACTCAAGCCTCTCCACAACATGTACAAGTATGACTCAGTCATTGTCCATGTTAGTGTGAACGGCTTGAGACATACCTTCCTGGACTATATGAAAAGAGACATGATTGAGCTCTCAGAGTATGTGCTCCAGGCAGGTCTGACCCTAGCCCTATGCAGAATCCTACCTTTACCAAGAATTATACCACAATATCAACATAAAATGTTTGACTTCAACAATTGACTTAGTTTATGGTGTCTTCCTAAGGGAATCCAGTATCTGTCTGCCTGGGATGACATGGTTGACAGGCTATGATGCTTTGCCAGAGATGGCCTCCACCTGTCACCCTGGGGTTCCAGATCTTGGCCAAAGCTCTTGCCTTCCCCATCGTGCATTTTTTAGGCCATGTCCCAAAGACAAATCTTCCAACATAAAAATATCTGTCAAAAAGCAAATTGAACATCATGCTGCTAAATGCTAGGAGCCTTAATATGAAAATGCACTCACTAGAGGCTCTCCTCACACTGGAAGATGCCGATGTCTGTGCAGTCACAGAAACTTGGTTCAGGGCTGCAGAGAGCACCCTTGCCTTACCAGGATATACTGCATTCCACACTTTCTGACCCCAAAATGAAGTCAGAAAGACTAAGGATGGTGGAGTCTCTATCATTAAGGACAGGCACACCTCCAGATTGGTTTACCAACATGATGCACTGGAATTACTCCAGGTGCAACTGACAGTTGGCAAGACACCCATCCAAGTTATAGCCAGCTATAGACCCCCCTCCATGTCTCAGGACACTCACACCTCCTACCTGGACCTACTTGACTCCATCAGGCTACCCCCTAACACCCTGATCCTTAGTGACTTCAACTACCCCACCATAGACTGGGTAAACTATTCCTGAACTAATGTACTCACTCAATGATTCCTTTACTTCATCAATTCTAATGCAGTAGATCAGCTGGTCTTATCCCCTACAAGGAGAAATAACATACTGGACTTGGTTCTCACCAACATGGGCGACCGCTGCACCACTGCCATAGTATGTTCTTCCCTGGTGAGATGAGATAATCAGTTTGTCTCATTCAATGTTTCTATCCTTCCCAACCCCTCCCCAGCCATACCCAGGCTAAAAAACTTCTCAAAAGCTGATTACAACCTCCTAAGGGAGGGTATCAGCAGCTTCACACACACACCCCCCTCAGATGATGCAGACAAATATGCTGAACAGTATGCCAGTGCAGTATACAAGCACCTGTACAACTGCATGGACTCAGCCATACCCAACAGAACTAAAATCTGGTTCTCAAGGAAAGACAATATATCTGGTGGACATCCTCTTTCAACAGGCTTTACAACAAAAGGAAGAAACTATTGTCCAAGGTTAAAAAGGAAATAATTCCAAATCAGAAAATCTCCCTCCTCTGCCTCAATAAGCACATTAGATCACTTGTGAAAACCTCCAAAACCAATTATGTGTTGAGACTAGCCTCCAAAACAAAGGGAAACCACAAGTCCTTCTTCAGTTATGTTAGGAACCTCCATGACAAAGCCTAAGTTTGTTCCGAACTAGTACTTAATGGTTCCACTTACACTGATCCTGCTGACTTAGCCAATCTTCTGGCTGACAGTTTCAGCTCAAACTTCACCCACTTATCACTCCCCCCAAAGGCCCAGTCGACATCCCTGATACTTGTCCCACACCTTGCATCTCTGTAGATTAAGTGTTAAAGGCCCTATCCAAGGCAAGGAACACAGCTTCCATGGGACCTGATAGTATCCCAGGCTGTAGTCTGCACCATCTCTAGCAAGAACTAGCTTCACCATTGAGCATTCTATTCAACCACAGCCTAACTACAGGCTTCATTCCAACAGAGTGTATAACTGCCATTGTCATCCCTTTGCACAAAGGTGGTGCCACTACTGACCCAGGAAACTATTGCCCCATCAGTTTGGCAAGTCTGATCTGCAAAGTCATGGAGCATATTATTATGGATCTCATAACAAGGACATAGACAATTTCCAAGCACTTGACCCAACCCAATTTGGATTCATCAGGGGCAGATCTTGCTTATTGAACCTAGTTGACTTCTTTGAGACTGTCACCAAGGCCCTGGATGAGGGAAAGTCAGGACATACAGCTTACCTTGACCTGGCCAAGGTCTTTTACACAATCCCCCACTCAGGCATCATCAAAAAGCTAACACAACTTGGTGTTAATCCCTGTCTAGTCAGATGGGTGGCCAACTGACTCACAGATAGGACCCACAAGGTCAAAATAGGTGCTGCCACCTCTGACAGTGGTGTGGTGTCACTAGTGATGTCCTCCAGGGATCTGTCCTGTGACCCCTACTGTTTGGCATATACTTCCCAGAGGTCCAGGCAAAGACAAAGGGCCTGTGGCTGACCAAGTTTGCAGATGACTGTAAGTTGTGTGCTGTCATTGACTCTCCAATTGATGTTAAGATACTGAAAAAGGGTCTCATAGCTACAAATAACTGGTGACAAAGTCATGGCCTTACCTTAAATGCAAAAAAATGTATTACCATACCATTTGGCAAAAACATGGCCCCTACTGATTACCACATCAACGGTTGGCAGCAATCTCAGATTCGACCATCATGTGGCAGTAGTGGTCAGAAAAGCCTTTTACTTGGTTCATCTCATAAGTAAAGGGATCACATCCAGAAAAAAGGAGGTTATTATCTCTCTGTACTCCTCCCTTATTAGACCTATAATTGAGTACAATTCCCCATTTAGTATGTACCTCTCCAAACACCAGCACCAACTGGAAAGGCCACAGAAATACCGCACAAAGAGAATCCATGATCTCCAACACCTATCCTATGCGGACAGGCTTAAGTTACTATCACTCTACTTGGTATCATACAGATTGCTCAGAGGTGATCTGTGTCTCACCTACAAGGCAATATTAGACCCTGCCCTACTGGAGATGCTCCATATCATAAGTCTAACTCCTCATGCATTACCCAATTGATAGGCCTAAATCTAATATGTGACATCAACAAAACCTGCTGAAGAGACAAGTTTGTCTCCCAGAGGCTGCCCCATCTTTGGAATAGACTTCGCATACACGTCAAGCAGAGTACCTCACTGACCCTCTTCAAATGCAACCTTAATGAGTGGATGGGAAATCATAAATTTGTCCCAGGGGATCCACCTTTGTCCCTCATAGACAGGGGCAACAGGTGCTGACTGAGGTTTCTTTTCTTTCTTGGGATAAACTCTTAGCTAGGCTTGTAAGGGTTCTAGGTTCTAGTGTCATTAGCCTAGTAATCTCCTGTGATCCTATGATCCTATGAACAAAATAAAAACTGAGCAAGTGCTTTGACATAGATCAACCACACTTCTTCAGATATAAAATGAACAACTCTATACACCACTTTTAAATATGGCATATCCAATCATGGACAACTAATAGGTTCATAGGTTCATAGGTTGGTACAAGGCTATCAGCCCTAGAGCATATACAAGCCTAGCCAAAACAATTCCCTGGCTATTTCTTCCCACACTATTTACTTCCCTGGACCCCTGTCTAGTGGGGCGATTGACATGATCTCCGGGGTGAAATTCCTTTCTCCCATCCAATCGTCAAGGTTCTTTTTGAAGCGGAGGCGTTCTGCTTGACATGTATGGGCAGTCTATTCCAGAGACTGGGAAGTCTCTGGGTCAGGAACCTATCCCTCCAGCATGTTTTGTTTATTGTGATGACAAGGTTTGGATCCCTGGAGCGTGTGGCTCTGAGGGATTGGGATTTCTTTAAGTGTAGCATGTCCAACAGCTCCAGGTTTGACATGGCCTTGTATGTTAAGCAGAGATCGCCTCTGAGTAGACGATATGCGAAAGAATATAGCTGGAGTTTTTTTTAAGCGGTCAGCATAGGGCATCTGCTTTAGGCCTGTGATTCTTTTAGTGAGGTATTTCTGCAGCCTTTCCAGTTGATGCAGATGTCTTGAGAGGTACATACCAAATGGGGCGTTGTATTCTATAATGGGTCTAATGAGGGATGAGTACAGTGGGACAATGACTTCCTTTTTTCTGGATGAAAAGCCCTTAGTGATAAGGTGTGTCACATAGAAGGATTTCCTGACTGTTGTGGCGATTTGGTTATTGAAGGTGAGATCACTGTCCACCTGTGCCCCTAAGTCTCTTATCACACTTTTGGTGTTTAGTGTACTGCCACCTATGTGGTAATTCATGGGTACATGTTTTTTCCCAAAGGGAATAACTATACATTTCATGGCATTGAGCTTGAGCCCATGGCTCTGGCACCAACCATCTGTTTCTGTAAGGCCCTTTTGTAGAGTATCCACATCATTTGGGGATACAATAATGGCTCCCAGTTTGCAGTCATCTGCCAACTTTGTTAGCCAGAGTCCCTTAGTGTTGGCCTGTACTTCAGAGAAGTAGATGCCAAACAAGAGCAGTCCTAGGACTGAACCCTGAGGTACTCCACTTGTCACTTGTCTGGAGCTGGATTTGGAGTCAGCTACTGTTACAGTGTGGGTTCTGTCAGTAAGCCAGTTGGCAACCCATCGAGTGATGTAGGGATTAATGCCCAGCTTAGTAAGTTTATCTATGATTCCAGAGTGGAGGATAGTGTCAAAGGCCTTGGCAAGGTCCAGATAGGCTGTGTGGACTGCCTTACCCTCATCCATGGCTCTGGAGACTGATTCAAAGAAGTCAATCAGGTTCAGGCGACAAGATCGGCCCTTCAAGAACCCAAACTGGGTGGGGTCCAGTGTTTGAAGGTTGCCAATATATTTGGTTATAAGTTCCATGGCCTTGCAGATCAGGCTCATCAGACCGATGGGGCGGTAGTTCCCGGGATCCAAGGTGGATCCCCCCTTGTGGAGTGGGATAACTGTAGTTGTATGCCACTCATTGGGCACGAAGCCTGAGTTGAGGGTATGATTAAACATGACACTTGGGTGAGGTGCCAGTTCATTTTGTAGTTCATGTAGTATACAGCCCGGGATGTCATCTGGTCCCATGGATGCTGTATTCTTAGCTTTGGAGAGTGCGTTTTGTATCTGTGTGGCTGTTACTACCGGAATTTGGCAATCTTCCGGTATTGAGATGGGCCATTTAGGGGGTGAGAGGGGGGTGAAGTTGGCACTGAATTGATCTGCCAGGATATTGTCAATACCCTTGCGATCAGTATATTTAATGCCATTCTGTTGTAGCTCAGAGCAGATCTGAGCATTGCCATTTAGATTCTTGACATAGTTATAGAATGCCTTGTGGTTGTCTTTGGAATCTTTGGCAATTTTATTTTCGTAACTAGCTTTGGAGGATTAACTGTCAATTACACTGGATTAATCAATCTAAAAACAACAGATGAAACAGATTGTATAAAAGCCTGGCTCCAAATCCTAAAACACAAACAATATGCATCATTAACTACATGACAAATGTCATGCATACCTTCAAATATTTTCATCTCACGGACATCAATCCATTGTAGGGGTTACTTTCATATAAAACATTTTTACATAAAAAACTTTAATACAATAAAATAACATGATGCCCTATCTAAAACATAATTATTTTGAACCAAGTTCCACCAGGAAGTATATATTCTCGCGAGAACATGCTCGGTATCATTCAGTTGCCAAGCAACCAACGAAACAGTTAGTCACGCACTAGTAGAGCATCAACATAAAAATTATATATTTATATATAAGACTATACCCATAATCCTAAAATAAATATACAAACTACCAGCATGTGTATAAATTAAACACAGTTAATGAATCAGTTTCCTATCTTTTAAAAACAGCTTGAGAGAAACAGCTTAATTTAATCCATAACACGTGTCTGATTGAAGTATAACAATCTACCTCTATTCTGCCTTCTCCGTATCATTTCTGATATCACCAAGCCTGTCATTAGAAGAAATAACTTGAAGGATAAAAAAAAAAATTATGATCATTCCCTACCTGTAATGCGTGTTTAGCCAATGCACTTCTTATATCCCCAATATTAATATATCTGTTCCCTAATCATGTCTCTAAGGGTCTTATAAGTCATTCCAACATAGAATTTTAGAACATTTAACACATTTTGCTAAATAAACTACATTCTTTGTGTAGAATAATCTGCATAGTGATGAAATATAAACTTTTTGCCTGTAGTAGGATGCTCAGATATATTGCCATTAGCAATAACTATACAATAATTACAATGCATACAACTACAAGTACCTTTCCTCTCACATGAAATCTTAACCCTAGTTGCACCTGCTCTATGACATAACTGCCTTTAAAGACTTAACCTTCTTAAAAGTAACTTGGGGATAAGGTCCTACAACGTTCCCAATAGTTTCATCTGCTGTCAAAAAAAAAAAAAAAAAAAATGACCTTATGCTGTATTGCAAACCCACCCACCCCCTGACTAAAAGACCATATTACTACTTTAATATAAGCATGAAATAGAATTTATAGTATATTACAAGCCAGCATGAAACCCTTAAATAGTAGTATGTTTGCTTCATTAAGAATACAAATTAAATTGTTGTGTCTTTCGGCTTTTCCCAGTTAGGGGTCGCAACAGCGGAACTCCGGTCCGCTAATGATTGGTAGCTGATTTTTACGTGCCGAGTTACCAGCCCTGACACACAACCTTCAACGAAGGTACGCCCATTCACACATGTCTCCATGCAGAAGACGCTCTAGCTGAGAATCGAACCGGACAGCATCTTACTGTGAGGCGACAACGCTACCGCAGCACCACTGCCGCGAAGAATACAAATTAAATATCCTATTAAAATAAAGGAGTTGATTTTGATGCACTTTAAATATATTCTATGTAAACACATATGCAGTATTCAGAATTAGTACCTTACTTCCATACAACATATAAAAGATGCTGAATTGTGGTGCGGTATGCATTCTGTATAGGTTCATTGGTTCACATTATACTTATTATCAAGGTGACATTAAACAACTCAGCCACATCACTCAGTGCTGGTGGGAAATGAATAATACTTCCCATAAGAAAATTTTCCCCACAAACCACTGGTGAAAATTTATCACTCACACAGTCATCCAAATTGTTTTTTGAGGTTGCCATGGAAGCATTCTGCTTGATATGTAAAGGGAGCCTGTTGAAGAAAATGGAAATACATTGTTTCAGGTACCTGGTGTACAAGCTGCTGTTGCTCATCAGGTCATGTGATAGGTAAGTACTAGGCTAGTTGCCCTTGTGAGCCATTTTAAACCTAGCCAATTTCTCTTTTTGTGCTTGAAACAACCTTTCCCATTTAGTGATAGATTAGCCTTACGCGCGATTGGTTAATAATTACGTGTTGCCCCTAATAAGAATGACTGTGATCATACCATAGATAATTTAAGGGGACCCATGCATGTGATAAAGCATTTACATGCTGCATCTGTCCATTAGTAGTATGGGGGCAGTCCTGGGGTAAATTTTTTGTTTCCCATCTGTAGATCTAAATTGCACGTGAATAGGGACAGGGATGAACTTTGTTTTATGTGGATGGGGAGTCTGTTCCACAGCAGCAGCAATTTACTCTGTGAGATATGCTTGTCCATACAAACCATTCTGTTATTGTTGCAGAAGAGATTTAGATCTGAACTCTAAGTTTTTCTGATGCTATTAGACTTGCTGATATGCAGTAAATCCATCAGTAATGGGTCAAGGATGCCTTGTATGCCAGACACAGGTCACCTTGTAGCAATTTGTAGGATGCTGAGTATTGTGACAGGGCTTTGAGTCAGTTGATGTAGGACCCATTGTTTAGGCCTTGTATCCTTTTAATAAGGTATCTCTGTGGGTATTCATGCTATTACATGTGTCTGGAAAGATACATGCTAAAGGGGGCATTATATTCAATGACTGGCCTAATGAGGGTTGAGTAAACGGGGAGAATGACATACCTAGAGCTAGACACAATCCCTTTAGTCATAAGCTGTGCAATATAGAAGGACTTTCTTACAACAATAGACACATGTTGGTCAACAGTTAAGTCACTATCTACATAAGTTCCCAAATTTTGAACAACTAGGTTAACTCTTAGGGGTGTATTGACAATGTGGCAGTTCCCTGGGGTAGATGACTTACAAAAGGATACAGTGATGCATTGTTTTGGCATTTAGTTTCAGTTCATGATTTTGGCTCCAGTTATTTATTTGAGACAAACTTCCTGCAGGATGGCTAAGTCATTTGGGGATTCAATGACAGCTTGCAGTCATCTTCAAACTTAATTGATTAGTTATTAATGTGGTGTTAAAAATTTGTGTCTCTGGAGAAGGTGTTTGCATTACCACTATTTCTGTTTCTTTTTCTGTTCAGGTGAAACAGTTCAGGAAGTGCAGGGTTCTTTATAACATAGAAAGCTAAGCAGAGATTGCTTTTCAGGAGCCTATGCCAGACAGAGGAAAGGGATAAAGCTTTTAGCCTATCCTTATAGCTAAACACAATAAGACCTGAGATCCTTTTGGTAAGGAAATATTATGGTGTTATAAATTGGTTTGGGTGTTTGGTGAGGTACATGCCAAAGGAGAATTATGTATATTTAATTGTATTCTTAATGAAAAGGAATGAAGTGAGACTATAACTTCTTTGGTTCTTGAGGGTATACCATCATGGATAAGATGTGCAAGGCAGAAGATTTTTTTTTTAAATAACAGACATGATGGACAAAGGAGAGTTAGTTATCAACTTGGGTAATGAAATGCCTGATAATGGGTCATATTAAAGTGGAATGTTATATATATGGTACGCAGTAGTGAAAGTAGATTTACCAAAGGAAACTGTGATGCTTTTCTTGGCATTGACAGTAAACTCATGACTAACATAACAAGCAGTTATCTGATCCATTCCTTTCTGCAGAACATAACTATCAGAGCATGATTTTATAACTGACTGACCCCAGTCTGCAATAATTTTAACTTTCATGTCAGAGAAGTATATGCCAAAGAGGAGAGGATCCACTATTGATGATGGTTTTCTGTCTATAGTAAATATCACAGACCTTAATGGTATAATTTTTTCCAGACAGTCTGTTGGCTATCCAGTAAACTATATATGGGTTAATGTGCTATCCAGTAAACTATATATGGGTTAATGTGCTATCCAGTAAACTATATATGGGTTAATGCTGAGCTGAAAGAGTTTTTCAATAATTTTAACATGAGTGGTAGTACTGAAGGCTTTGCCAAAGACCAGGTAGGCAGTACAGGTTGCATGTTTTTATCCTTGGCCTCAGTAATGTTTACAAAGAGTTGAATTACTTTGGGCAATATGACTTGTCTTTTACAAAGCCTTTGTAGTGTTTGAGTAGTATACTACCTTCACCTAGAATGATACCACAATACAAAGACAAAATGATCAATTTCAACAACTGGCTAAGCTTCTGGTGTCATTCTAAGGGGATCCAGTGTCTGTCTGCCTGGGATGACATGATAGACAAGCCTCGCTGTTTTGCCAGAGATGGGTTGCACCTGTCACACCTAGGTTTTCGAATACTGGCAAAGGCTCTTGCCGTCCCCATAGTGCCTTTTTTAGACAAGGCTCAAAGGACAAACCAACCACCGTAACCAGCACAGGTAACCAAAAACTAAGGGTAATGCTACTCAACGCCAGAAGTCTCAACCTCAAAATGCACACACTCGAGGCTCTCCTCAGCATGGAGAAAATCAATGTTTGTGCAGTGATGGAAACCTGGTTCAAGGCTCAAGAGAGCACCCCAGCACTGCCAGGTTACAATTCATATCATACCTTCCGGCCTCAGTTACCGGATCACAGTACAAAGGGCGGAGGTGTATCCATATTCATCAAGGATACCCATATCTCCAGGTTAGTAGCACAGCATGGTGCCCAGAGATCATCCATGCACAACTATCAGCAGGAAAAACCACATTTCAAGTCATAGCCGGTTATAGATCGCCCACCATGTCCCAAGATGCTCACTCTGCATTCCTTGAGACATTGGAAAATATAAAGGTCCTACCCAACACCATAATCTTGGGTGATTTCAACTACCCTGGTATAGACTGGGTGAACTACCAATGTTCCAACTCCTATGCTCAGTGATTCATAGAATTTATAAATTCAAATGCCCTTGAACAACTAGTATGTTCCCCCACTAGAGGGGACAACATATTGGATTTAATCATCACAAATATGGGTGCCCACTGTACCACACCTGTTATCACTCCCTCCTTGGTCAGATCCAACCACAAACTGATAACCCTGGACACCCTCACCCCTCCACCTCCCCCAGTCAAAAAAAACGTAGTCAAAAACCTTTCCAAAGCAAACTTCAAACTACTTGCATCTGAAGTGGAAAGCTTCACTATTCCCTTGCAGAAGGATAATGATATCCAGGATGTGGAATCCTACACCAAGGCACTCTATATGCATCTTCAGGATTGCATGGACCGTGCTATCCCAAATAAAACCAAGACTCCTTCCTCAGGAAAAAAGAAACCAGTCTGGTGGACCTCGGCCATAAGCAAACTTTACAATAAAAGGAGGAGACTTATACAAAAAAAGGCCAAATCTCAAGTAGAAAAATCATCCCTGATCAGCATTAGTAAGAAATTGAGGGCCCTCATCAAGTCAACTAAAGCTAATTTTGAAAAGAAAGTTGCCAAGAATGCCAAGGATAACCATAAGGCCTTCTATGGCTATGTCAAAAACCTAAATGGCAATGCTCAGGTCTGTTCTGAGCTAGTACAAAATGGAACAAAATACACTGACCCTTCTGACATTGCCAACATCTTGGCTGACAGGTTCAGTGCAAATTCCCCCCCCCCCTCACCACCTACAGGGTCTATTACCATTCCAGGGGATTGTGTAAGTCCAATTATTACTGATAGTTGGTTAACAAGGCTCTATCTAAAGCTAAAAACACTGCCTCCATGGGACCAGATGGTGTCCCAGGCTGTGTCATACGTGAGCTCCAAAAGGAATTAACCCCACATCTTAATACCCTGTTCAGTCTCAGCCTCTCCACAGGATATGTGCCCAGAGAATGGCGCACGGCAACGGTGGTCCCGCTACACAAGGGTGGGGCCACAACTGACCCTGGGAACTACTGACCAATAAGTCTGACCAATCTGATCTGTAATGCCATGGAGCGAATCATTATGGAACTCATAAATGGAGAGATTGGGAACCTCCAGTCACTGGACCCCACACAGTTCGGCTTCGTCAAGGGCAGATCATGCCTCCTGAATCTGGTGAATTTCTTTGAGACAGTTACTCAGGCTATAGATAAGGGAAAGGAGGTACACACGGCTTACCTTGACCTTGCTACAGCATTTGACACCATTCCCCATTCGGGTATTATTGATAAGCTCACCAACCTGGGCATAAACCCTTATGTCACAAGATGGATCGCAAACTGGTTCTCAGACAGATCCCATAAAGTAAGAGTAGCGGGATCTATGTCCGAATCCAGACCAGTAACGAGTGGTGTGCCTCAGGGCTCTGTCCTGGGGCCCCTCCTGTTTGGCATATACTTCTCAGAAGTACAGGCAAGCACGGAAGGGCTGTGGCTGACTAAGTTTGTGGACAACTGCAAACTGGGTGCTATAATAGTGTCTCCGGCTGACATGGAGATCCTCCAGAAGGGCCTAAATGAGACTGATGCATGGTGTCAAAGCCATGGTCTCAAGCTAAATGCAAAAAAAAATGCATAGTAATGGCCTTTGGAAAAAACAGAGTACCCACAAACTACAACATAGGAGGTAATCCCCTGAAATCTGAAGAAGAAATAAGGGCTCTAGGGACCCAAGTAGATAGCCAGCTTTCCTTTGATAACCATGTTGCCAAAGTGGTTAGAAAATCCTTCTATGTGACCCATCTGATCATGAAAGGGTTCGCATCAAGATCTAAGGATGTAATGGTGCCCCTCTACTCTTCCCTCATCAGACCCATTATTGAGTACAATGCACCAATTGGAATGTACCTGGCTAGACATCTCCAGCAGCTGGAGAGACCACAGAGGTACCTAACCAAGAGGATTACTGGCCTCAAACAGTTGCCCTATGCAGCACGATTGAAAAAGCTAAGACTGTTCTCTGTTGCATACCACTTTCTCAGAGGCGATCTCTGTCTAATGTACAGAGCCATGTCCAACCCAGAATTGTTGAACATGCTCCATCTTAGCAAAACCAAATCTACTCAAGCTACACGCTCTAGGGATATAAACCTCAACACAACAATGAATAGAACATGCTTGAGGGATAGATTCCCTTTGCAGAGACTTCCCTTGCTATGGAACAGGGTCCCGATCTACATAAGACAGAGCCCCTCACTATCACTCTTCAAGAGGAACCTTGATGAGTGGATGGGTAACAGAAAGTTCACACCAGGGATCACACCAACAGCACTACTAGATTGGGGCCAAGGGTACTAGCTGCTAGTACAAGGGTCTAGGGAACTACTAAAGGGGCGGTGAATACCGCACAATGTGGCTGGGCTAATATATGCCTTCGGGCAGATGGCTCAGTACCAACCTATGAACCTATACTTAAAAATATAAGGTGACCTATATCATTTAGACTTATAGGGCGCACACACTTTTGACAGTATATTCCATAAATATACATGTTAATTGCATTACTGAAGAGGTATGTGGCCTCATCTAAGTTGTAGCTCTGTATGTTGCCTAGATAACCGCGTCTGGATGTCATGACATAGACTCATTTGTTTTTAGTTAAACTATCTTCCATTAATACATCTAATCTTGACATTATTGCTTACAGAAGTAAATAATACAAATGGAGATATTAAGAGCTGTATTTATGTGCCTTTTGCTTTGTGGCATATTTTTGTAACAAGTTTTAATACAAATCTGATTAATGTTATGTAATTGCTGTGTGTTTTGCTTGTAGAAACTTCCATTTCAGTTGCTTCCCATTTGGGGATCCACTTGTGACTAAATGAAACAGAACCAGGAAGATTTCAACAACTGTAATAATTTGGATCTCCAAAATATTAATTACAGAATATTTTAGAAGTATTCTTTGATATTGCAAGGAGAATGTAGAGACTCAACTTTGTTCGTGTTAAGAACAGTGAAACTGAACAACTGGTTCCTCTTTGGTGGTATCTTTTAACGGGTGTCAGGGAATTCCCTGGCAGTAACTTTTTGTCTTTACACCACACTTTTGATCTGATGAAAATGACACTTTTGTGGAATTTTATGTAGTTTTTGGGTCTCCCTTGTCAACAATTGTTCTTTTTTTAAAAAGTATGCCTAGTACGCTGCATGTATGATTGCTTTTCTTCACAGATTTGTATATGGAGGAGTTTGAAGTAAGCATGCATAGCAGGCCGTTTTCTTTTTGCCATATGTAATGATGTTTTGTTCTGTATTTGAAACTAGACATCAAATTAAAAGATATGTCAAGCAGTATGAGAGTTTGGTTTGCCTGTGCTACTGGCTTCAGGGATGACATTAAATGATTTCTAATACTATGAAGGAGATGTCAGAATTGTTGGATGCCACTATGTCTAATTGTTGTATTTACGTATGGAACTTAATCTTTAGTTGTTAAAAAGTTTACTGGGTGGTGCTGCCCGTTTGATCTGGGGATCAAATTTTTGTGTACTTTCATCTTGCATTTAACAGACTTTCTTAGGGGTTGTAGACATAACAATGGGACAATAGATACAATTCTTAACCCTCTCAGAGATGGAAGGCAACAAAATGTCTTTTTGCATCTTGTAGTATTTTAGCATTTAATTTATTGCCCCTTTGGCCAGGATGACCATCTGTAAGGATCAGTGCCTCTTGCCCACTCCCCCAATCAACTTATGTACCCCTTGGGCAAGCATCACCAATCTGGCAACAGTTGACAGGCCTCTTTAACTCATTAACACCAAGTACTGTCACAGGGCACATCTAAGGTTACATATGAGCTCTCCCTTAACTCTACTGCTGAAAACTAAATTGAAAAGGTACCTGAGCTTTGTTAATTACCTTCTCAATTGTATTTTCACAATGCAGTTAAGTATAGTTTACGCAGGAATTTTTAAAGAAAATCGGCTTGCTGTGCACCCTTTCTGTGATTGTGATCTCTCATAGCTAGCCGATTTTCTCTGCACTGCATTTTAATGTACAACAGATGTCCCAGTGATGAAAGCACACAGTGTTACTCCTCCTTCACCTGCATTAAATCAAAATAAAAAAGTATAAAAGATCTTATAAACTACCATTTTACTTACAGGTGTTAGAAATAAATCACATACTTTAGCCTGGATTCTTTCACTGACCCCAGAGGTGATGCAAGCAGTGGCAGCTAATCATATTCATGCAATCATGACCACCTCTTGCATAACATCTCTACCTCCACACTTCACGATTCTTTGTTTGGGAGTAAATAGGAGGTCATGTAGCAGCATTGTTCTCTTTCTCTTTACAGAAGACATTTTGCAGAGATTACACAGAGACTGCTACTGGATACCTCTTCACAGCAAACCATTGTAGTTCAGTATGAGCCATATCTCCAGACCACTAACTTCCTACCAAAGCATATTGCAGCCCAAGAGGATTCAGCATTCAAGCTCTGTATAAAGCCCAAGACAGCTGATGGCCTGAGACAGAAATATCATCAGAGCAAGGGAAAATTCAGGTAAGCAAGTTTGTCATAGTATGAAAAAGCACATTCATTTATTTATTTTTTTAGGGATTAGTGTTGGCTTCAGTTCAAGTTACTGTTCCAGACATTCCAATTTCTAATATGTTGTATGCTGTTCAGCGTGTGTGTGTGTGTGTGTGTGTGTGTGTGTGTGTGTGTGTGTGTGTGTGTGTGTGTGCGTGTGCGCGTGTGTGTAGCTGTGTGAGTAAGGGGCATCTTTGTCATATGTTGTTCCTGCCCAGGGCACATAGTATACTACAGCTGTAGTAGCAGGAGCTGCTTGGTGATGACAGGGTCGGGATGAGCACTGGGTAGGCTTCCTTTCTACTGAGAAGGAGGAGGAGGATGAAGATAGACTGGAAAACCTTCACTGTGATGCAGGATGAAAACGTTATGGATTTTCATGCTGTACCTCGAATGGCAGCTTTTACCCTAGTGATCTACCTTAGGCTGAATGGTACCTGTTCTCTGGTGTGGGATCTCACTACTTTACCTTATTTTTCACTCACCTCCTACCTCACAGCAAACATCTGGCAGTCACCACCCTGGGGTGCAAGCCTAGAAGACACAGCTGCAGGGCCATCATGAGCCCAACATCCTTTCCAATGTCTCAGCATGATTTTCGGTTCATGTTTGGGAGCATGTTTTGGCTGGTCTCCCATAGGTGCTGCCTGTCAACTGGACCAGGGCATTTGACATTAATTAGTTTGCTGTTGAAACAGCAGATTGCTATGACAGAAAGCAGAAAAACATCTCATAGCAACCTCCATTTTCCTGACTTTAAAGGTGAGTCCAACCTGTCAGTGATGCTTATATTATGTGTTTACGTGTTTCACCATTCTGATTCTGTAAGCTTAGTCTTGTATACTTTTAAAAGTTATGCAACATGCTAAATCTGCTTTTGTCATATCAGACCTTGGATGTTTACAATAGAGGCACATAATGTGTTTTATTTTATTTGTGTAACTTGCACTTATGTTTGCATGTAGTTGTTCATTTAGCTTTGCGTCCAATTCACTTTTTTATCATATAGATGCAGTAGCACTGTCTATATTAACAGGTTTGGGTAACTGCTAAATGTGAATCTCTATAAAACTAATAAGCCACTACAATGTTTCTCTACATGTGATATTTATTCTTTATTTATTTATTTTTTACTGGTTGGTACTGTGTTCTTTGTAATGAATGCTTGGAACAAACTGATGACCTCTGTTTACTTTGCCCTTCATAGTGTGTACATTTGTTTGGAGACAGCGTTTGTATTCTGTCACTGATCACTCGGTGGGAAGGTATATTTTTTCCAACATTGTTTACCACAGTCTGTTAGATATTTAATTTGTAAACATAAATAATACATAAGTAAATGGACTTGAATTGTTGCATCATTTGTTTGCTTACACTCTCTATATGTACTGTGCCAGTCTGAATGGGTGAGGGGCAGTGGTCACCAAGTAAAGTAAATGTAGTTTATTGTGCCATTTTGGGACTGTTTTTTTAAAATACCATGCTGAATACTCAGTTCACTTTTCATTGGCTGACATTTATTTATTCATTTATTGCATTTATTAACTCAAAATGTCCAATTGGGCATATAACCCCTTTTCAGAAGAGGATGGTAGGGAGAAAAACTTCATGAAAAATTGCATTTTAACATTTGAGGGAAATTAGCTAGGCTTAAAATGGGCCACAGGGGCAGCTAGCAAGCCTAGTACTCACCTATGAACCTATGAACATGACCAGTTGTACTTTGTTCTAGGTTAGCTATCATCATAAACTTAATTACTGGACTCAGTGACATAGAGATTAGTGCTACTGGCTCCCAGAGTTTGATTTAGTGCATAACATTTTAGCTAAGGTGCCTCTTGTTTACTCCATGTCACTGTGAGTTTTTGCTGTAGGTTTGTTTTCCCTTTTTCCAAAAGACATGAAGGAAAATAGTTATCTGGATTTAGAATGTTTGCATGATAATCTGTGCTCAATTGTGTGTGACGTGCATGCAACACAGAGCTGATTACTGTCCAGTAGTGGACTATGATCACGCCCCACAGCTCTTTGCGTCGTAGCAGACTTTTGTCAGTTATTTATTGATTGTTTTTAAATATTGCTATTACTTATTTTATTTATTTATTTACTCATTTTTTGGGGTGTGGGATTGGCTTTGTCATTTACGTGGGTAGTTCAGATGAGAGGGATAGCTGTATAAGATAAACATTATAACTAATTTTGCAGTAATACTGGCCGTGATCAACCAGATACTCTGGACACTATTTCTTTTTTATTTGTGTGCACAGTGCATATGAAAGGGATGGCTCAATGATTTTAATCTTGTTACTGCTTTTACAGTATCCCTGGCATTGCTCAACCTGATGTTTAGGACAATATTCTGACTTTGGCATTTATGTGTCTGATTCTAATCAGACAGATGGCTCAGAGAGATAAATGTTATTCTTTTTACACTAATTCTGACATGGATCAACCAAAACTTTTGGGCAATACTTTTGGCTTTGTCATGGGTGTGTACAGTTTAGGTAAGAGGAAAAGCTCACTGATATAAATGTTATTATTACTTTTACTGAATTACTCAGTTCTTTTCCTGGCAGATGATAATGACTCAGTCGTACATTACACCTGCACCAGAAATGTAACGAATGCCTGCTCAACAGGTTATGTGCAGCAGTTATCACCTTGATCTGAACATGCAGAACCTTGCAGAAATTACATTAAGTCATTATCACATTATTAATTTACAATATATGCAGTTACAGTATAACACTGTGTCATTATCACCTGTCAGGTAAAACCCTCAGCAGCTGCCACTGTTATTCACATCACTAAAAGTCATTATCATATTGATGAATTGCACATGCCAGACTGTTTTTTTTGTCAATGTGGAGTCATGCAGAAGATTTTTCCCCAGTTTCTTTCTATTCTTTTTCTTATTGTTTGCATTATAAGATACAGATGAAGGTATCCATTGTGGTTATATGGTTCATATTTTTGTGAATTACTGCAGCTGAACATCATACTATCTAATAGTTTCTTGTATCACACACTCACTATATAGTGTTCTGCTGTGATGCTTTCCAACTGTCTCTGTGCAGGTAAGTAACATCATATTGTCCTATGTTGTTGTTTTTTTCAGCTGTTAAGTTCAATTGTAAGGCAACCCATCCCTCAATGAAGATGCCATCTGTTGTGGAGAAATTAAGCAACATTTACTTGTTGGATGAGGAAACAGACTTCAATGGTAGTACCAGTGGTTCAGGCATGGATGTGGACCTCCTACCATGATGTAATGCAAACCAGAGTGAAGACAAAGACTACGACACAGACAATGAGATTCCACTCCCACATCTCCGTGAGAATGCCATTGCCACTGAAAAGGATAATGTCCCTGTTCCAGTCATTCCAGAAAGACTACTGTGACATGCCACAGCAGACCTGACAAGTGATGGTGAAAGTGGCCATGATAGTGAGGATGAGGTGCCACTTGCACTCCTAAGGAATGTTGGCACACACACCAGTGGCCATCAAGCTCAATCTGATTTTGACACAGAGGATGAATCACTTCTATCTGTGTTGAAGAATGGGCATGGCATCACTGACCAACCTATGAAGTCCTCCACAATCCAGGCCTGTTCAAGTGCTGACAAGGATGTAGATCTGCCTCCTACTATGCATGAGGTTCAGAGTAGTCCAGAGTATGTGGATTGGGATGGATAAAATCCACTAGATCTGAGTTGAAGTGACTGTCCGTCAGGCAGGGATATGATGGTGCCAAGCATGGAATGTCTTTCCGTCATTTACTCACAAGTGAATCAATCGACTGAGGAAATGCTATTAGTAGGATACCTTAGAAGTAAGCACAAATCCAACAAGCAATAATACCACCAGTTTAATAAAAATATTTAAAACATATACTTCAAATAATTTACTCACAAGTGCATACAATACAGTTGGTACTGCCAGTGGTCATAGACCACCATCTATGAACCATGCAGGACATTCCATTCCAAAGTGTGCCGGGCTACCAACTAAGGTACATCATTCACACCCACCATGTCACAATATCGTGGGAAAACACCTCACAGCAGTACACATTGATGACTGTGTGGGTCAAGTAGGCCCTGTAACTAATCTGGATTCAGACAGCACAGAGATGGACTTCATGAATTTGATGTTTCCAGACTTAACTAGGGGATTGATTGGCAAGAAGCATTACATTTACTTTGATAACTACTTTAGCTCTGTCCCTCTAGCTCAGCAATTGCTGCAAGATGGGCTATACTGCTTTGAAAACATCTAACATTCAACAGACAGACCATAGTCAAAGCACCTCGTGGGTACTACAAGCAGATACAGAGTTGCCCACTGCTGGCTACTGAATAGAAGGTAGCAACACAGCATTTCTGCTGTCATCTAATAGTAACCTAACCTTGTTAGTGTTCAGAACACACAGGAGAGAGCATGATGGAACAAAGGCATCTGTGCCATGTCCACCAGTTGTAAACATGTACAACAGTTAGATGAATAGGGTGGACTTAGCTGAGCAGCTCATGACACAGTACCAAACCTCAAGAGAAGCCTGCAAATGGTGGCTGTACATGTTCTGGTTCTTATGGGATGTGGCCATAGTGAATGCTTTCATTATGTTCCGTGAAAGTAACAGCCACAGACAAGTGTCACACACTAGATGTGTTATTCTGCAACACAGGTTACAGTTTTGAAGGAACCTAGGTTTGCACCTCCTTGCCAGTTACCAGAAGAGGAAGCAGTACACTGAGATTACTGTCCCTGAGCCTGTGAGCTGGTTTAAGCCTGGATCACACTTTCCAGTGAAATGGTGGAAATCAAGATGCAAAAACTGTGCCAGTAGGAGTAAGCATGCTGAGCCATCGTGGCTATGCCCAACCTGCAAGATCATCCTGTGTGTTGAATGCTTTGGTGAGTGCCATAAAGGTCTTGCAGATTGCTGACATCAGAAAATGAACAGTAGTCCATGCACAACAGAAATAAACTTATGTTGTCATACCTAAACACCATGCATCTTAGGCTCATCCAGGATGGTAGTAGGGTACTTGGAAACTCTTCAGCACAGTCCCATTGTGCTTCTTTCCCGGATATGCATGATATAATTAGGTCACAAAAGGACACATGAAAACAGGAAAAGCAAAGGTAATGCTTTTTCACTGCACATGTGTCCTCTGCATAGATCTCCTGTATTCAGATTAGGAAAGACATGTTATGTCAGTTCCCATCTGTGATCCCTTATTTCCATTCCTGAAAGGACACATGGAAATAGAAAAAGCAGAGGTAAGGCAGACGCCTGACACTGAAGGAAGTCATGAGACAGTGCCAGTCAAAGCAGTCTGAGTGGGCAGCCAGACAGCTATAGCAAGATGACCATTTTGTTACAGAATCTAAACTGGGACACTTGAGGGCCACACCAGGAAGCCAGGTCTGCAATCCCATTCTCCCAGCCCCTATGGGAGTGGAGATAGGGCCACCATGTCACCTTGCACTGGGGCTGACAGATTGGCCTCCCGTCCTTCACCCAGCACTGTCGGGATGCCACTCTGTGAATGGCATCACCTAGAAGGCAAGGGACCACATGCCAAGAAGCTTGAAGTGATGCACATTTGTCAACACCTGGTACCATGGGGGAGAGTGACTGAGGTGTGCCACAAAAAGTGTAGAGATGTGAGGACCCAGGGCCATCTCCCCTGTGAGTTTGAAATCCCTAGGTGCAAGGCAAAGGGAAGAACCAGTGTCATGGAAGTCTGGATGAGGGACTGTCTGAGGCTTCATGGCCCAGCAGAGTTCCATGAGGCTGGGAAGATCCCCCAGAGAGACTCCAAGAGCATGCATGACACTGCATGATTTGGCAGCAGTCAGGAGATATGTAACAATGGAAAAGAACTCTCTCTCCTGGGTGGAAGTGGAAGCCCAGAGGGGGTCTGTCCCAATGGAAGTCTGGAAGGGAGAGAGATATGGAAAGTGAATGGGACAGAACAGCTCCCACCTGGGTGAGGAGGTACAGACCATGCCCCCTCTGGAAGGGGGAGAGGGATGGGTGAGCTCCTGCCTGGGTGAGGGGGGTCAGACAGACCTCCCCTAAATGGAAGTTCTTAAGGGAGCGACTAGTGGATAGCAGCGGGGCCTGAAGAGCTCCTGCCTGGGTGAGCGGGGTCAGGCACAGCCCCACCCATGATGGAAGTCCTTAAGGGAGCAACTGGTGGACAGTGGCAGGGTCTGGAGAGCTCCTGCCTGGTGACGGGGTCAGGCATGCTCCCCATGATGGAAGTCCTGAGGAATTGTATAATTACTAAGTTGAGATTGACTTAATTATTCTGATGAAGTTCAGTATACACTTGAACAAAAGCGCTTGATGAATTGTTTGTGGTGAATAAATGTATTTTCTGTGGAATTGTGCTGTGACTTCGTTCATTGCTTCTGGGTATGTACCTCTGCATCAACACTGGAAATAATGAACTTTATCAAAAGAGTACTACCACTGTAGATAGGAGTGAAGATCTGAATCGGCAAACAAGGTAATGCATGTTATAAACAAATTTATGTAGTAATCCAATAAATCTGCCAAACATCACCAGTAACCTATTTTCATTTCTTTCCTGCACAGCTGCTTCTACCATTTACAATGGCATGGCTTCAAGAGCAGGGGGACAACAAGTGAGTGTGTGAGTGTGTGGCCATTCTTACATTTCACTGGGCTGCTGGTCATGTCCCCAAAAGTGACAAATATTACAATTTGAGCTTCCCCACATCTAGTGTGAAGGTACACTAGATTCAAGAAGAGGTATGTGTTGGAGTGGACTCCTGCAGTTGTTGGTAGAGAAGTGTTCCATCTACCCTGAGTCTAACATTCTTGTGTTGTAAACCAAAGAACAAAAAGCACGAATGCGAACTGGGTAGCAGAACAATACAAATGTATTAAGCGCTTTCGTCAAAATTACTGTTTAACTTCCTCAGAATAGCATCCACATTACCAAGCGTCATTTTATAACATAATTAATTAACCAATTAACATGCTTAATTAAAATAAATATTTTCAAATATTTTTAAAAACACAGACTCCCTTGAAATTACAATGTAAACATAATGAAACTTAAATCTAGCCATAAATAGGCCAAGACAAACACAAACACAAAATTCCTATATGTATTTTTTAAAAATTTAAAACTATTGTGATTATAGACTTCAATTACTAAATGTGGTTGTACGTCTATGATGTGTAATGTATATAATACATAATAACAATATTCATGATTGCACTACTCTCACCTCTAAAGGTGAAAGTCCACTTTTAACTTTAAGAAGCTACTAAGAGACACAACCTCATTTAATCTAGGACTCGTTGTGGCATTGACCCTAAGCTACCATAATAATTCTTTAAATTCTAGCTGCAAATCAGTAGGGCCACCTCTATCATCCACCACAAGCTGTTCTAACACTGTAAGCTTAAAATGGTGACGTGGGTGGATATAGATATTGGTTAATTAATTATGTTATAAAACGATGCTTGGTAATGTGGATGTTATTCTGAGGAAGTCAAACAGTAATTTTGACGAAAGCACTTAATAAATTTGTACTGTTCTGCTACCCAGTTCGCATTAATGCTTTTTGTTCTTTGGTTTATTTTCATGGATTTTTTGGTATGGATTCCAGCACGCAGAGTGGAGCAGGTATCAGAGCCACTCACGAGGAATTAACTAACACTATTCAGAGATTAACTGATCTTACATGTGTGTTTAACACACACATTACTGGATTGGGAAAAAAACTCGATCTTTTAGTCAATGACTCCAATTCATCTAAAGAGGTCACTACAATGGTATCACAGGACTCCCTTTACTGTATTCCTCCAGGACAAGGCAGCCCTAATAAGCAAGGCTGTGTTTGTGTTAGTGATGAAAGTGCTGTTACGCCACGAGGAACTTCAGCCGTTACAGGACGCACGCAACAATGGAAGTCACTGATTTAACATAGTGGAGTTTTTCGGCAGGATACAGTCAAATCCTTTTGTTTAGCAGACTGGATTAACAAAGACATTGATGGTTTCTCTTGCAGCGTGAAACAGCCAGTTCATCAAGGTACTGTAGACCAAACTTTAAAGAATATTGAAAAAGAAAATCTTAAACTTAAAAAATTGCAAATTTAAAACCAGTACCTAAGGGAATGTCTCAGACGAGAGCAGGTTTCTAAAGGACTTAGGTACTGGCGTTTTCCCAATGGGCTGATTAATGGTTCTGAGTTTCACAAAGACTTGATTACTTTGTTCAACCATCAGGGTTGCGAACTGTTGCAGTTGCTTATTAGGGACAATGATAAAATTTTACTATGTTACAGGAATCTGTTAATAGAGTGGATGCCTGTTTTAAAAAGGATGCAATTTTTGTAACAAGATTAATGAATATAATACTGTGTTTTTTAATATTGACAAAATTATCAACAAAGTTAACGAGAAAAAGAGTAAGAAACTTGACAGAGACGCTAAAGAATATGAAGCAGGTTTAGCCTATCCATTGTTAACTAATGGAAATGGCAATTCTGGGCAGGTAATTCTAATTTTAACATCAATGAAGTGTTTGGCAATGCAACAGAGGATATTGAATACCGTGGTGACACTACCCCATGTTCTATCCCTTTAGGACCACCCCTAAGGAGGTCAGAGAGAATTCAACAACAGAATCACAAATGCAGGAGGCAATCCAATGCAATTTTTCAGAGGGATCATTATCTCCCCCCCCCCCAGAGCAATCAGGGGAGGGGGAGAGGGAGGGGGAGACAGGGGAATTGGTAAGAAATGGTATTCTACCTGATTTAATTGACAGTGACAATCAAAGTGATGATGTGATTATTTTTAATGATCATAAGGATTTCAAAATTTACAATCTAAGTAGTGTCACAGTTAATAAAGAATGGGCAAATCTTTTTCAGAAAGGGGCACATTTTGTACCCTCAAAAAAAATTTAACGTAGAAAACACTCTACTAGATGTAATGTTATACACTAGGAAATTAAACCTTAGTGTGATTTTTGGGGAAAGTAATGAAAGCAACAGTCATTCTAGAATGTGTAAAAAAACAAGCTTGTTTAACCCCCCATTACATCCAACCATTCAACTGTTTCAAGGAATTTGTATGGAAGAGATTAGAGATCTTTCCAGAAATAAAAACAGCCTCACCTCATATAATTTAACCAAAGAGGAAAAGACCATCTTGGATAACATCCCCAAGGTATATTGACAGTATGCTAGGACATCTATTAGGGGATGGGTATGAATACATTTCCTGTAATTAATTAAATATAGCATACAGACATGTAGCTATGGTCCTTATGGCTCTACTCTTGAATGACCAGATTACAGAGATGAATTTCAATTTTTGTACACAAAAACATCCGAGGATCCCGACTATTTTCAGGATCCCTAAAATCCACAAAGACACCATCCACCCCCCACTAAGACCTATTGTTGATGCAAAAGGCTCCATGGCCATTTCCATTGCTAAATTCTTGGATCACCAGTTAAAAAATTGTTTGAGTGAATTTACCCATATTATCAAAGATTCATGGGACTGCTTAAAGAAAATTGAACAAGAATAATATAGTAGTGACATCATTTTTACAACTATTGATGTTAAAGACCTATTTAAAGTTATCCCTCACCATGAAGGTATTCAGATGTTTTATGACTTCCTATGCCACCATACTACAGTTTCACACTCAAAAATTCTCACATTAAGGACTTTGATGGAACTGGTCTTGGAGAACAGCTTTTTGGTATTTGAAGGACATCTGTTTAAACAAAGTTCAGGAATTGCAATGGGTGCAGCTTGTGCACCTGTTTTTGCCAATGCTGTTCTGACCCAGTGGGAATTGTCTAAAGTTTTTACATCAGATGGGATGTCACACCATAAATTTTACGGACGATATCTGGATGATATCCCCACCCTTTGGATGGTAATCCAGACCAGTTGTCAGAATTTCTACTGTTCCTTAACACCAGTACTTATTTTCTGAAATTTACTATGGACACACATTCTGAATCCATTAGTTACTTGGATATACTGATTAGTAAGGATTATGCCAATAATCAGTTTTGCACTACCATCTTCAGAAAGCCAACATACTCGAACTCCCTCCTCCATTTTGAGAGTGGGCATCCCCTGCACCAAAAGCAGTCCCTTGTGAAGGGTCAGGGAGTGAGACTTGCCCTCATGATCAGCAAATTGGAGGATTTTTACAAGGAAAGGGATGTTTTATTGGGTATATTGAGCAAGAGAGGTTGTCCAGAGGATTTTGTAAAACCATTTATTGGATGAAGTAACCAGAAAGAGAGTGGAAGGGCATTTTTATGCATTGTTAGGACTTGATATTTCCAGATTGTGTGCACCTCTAGAGAACTACAACTGGTAATCGTAGTAGTTATAATAATGGATAGATACTATCCTATACCCCCACAATTCCCACTGATTCGTGACATCATTTCCAAAATTTGGTTCATTTTGAGAAGTGATGAGACCATACATGTTAAGGTAGGTGAGGCACTTATAGTAGTGTACAAAAAGGATACTAGTGTCAAAAGCCTACTAGAAAAAAACAAAGATAGGCGTACCAAGAATGGTCTTGGTAAGATGACAAAATGTGGGGGATGCACCCAGTGTAAAAACATCTTGGAGGGTGACAAGGTTTATATATTGGTATACGGTTGGGTGAGATTTTATCAGAAGAATTATTGTAGCACCAATAATGCAGTTTATGCTGGTATATGCCAGGAGTGTTCTTGTTTTTACATAGGAAAAATAAAGAATGCATTTAGAACAAGCATATATCAGCATATGTATGATATTGGGAAATGTAATCAAAAAAATGCATTGGCCAAACATATCTATACCCACCCAGGTCACCTTTTTAAGCTTACAGTGTTAGAACAGCTTGTGGTGGATGATAGAGGTGGCCCTACTGATTTGCAACTAGAATTTAAAGAATTATTATAGCAGCTTAGGGTCAATGCCATCACGAGTCCTGGATTGAATGAGGTTGTGTCTCTTAGATGCTTCGTAAAGTTAAAAGCAGACTTTCATCTTTAGAAGTGAGAGTAGTGCAGTCTTGAATATTGTTATTATGTATTATATACGTTACACATCATAGACGTACAACCACATTTAGTAATTGAAATCTATAATCACAATAGTTTTAAATTTTTTAAAAATACATATAGGAATTTTGAGTTTGTGTTTGTCCTGGCCTATTTATGGCTAGTTTTATGTTTCATTATGTTTACATTGTAATTTCAAGGGAGTCTGTGTTTTTAAAAATATGTGTAATATTTATTTCAATTAAGCATGTTAATTGATTAATTATGTTATAAAATGACGCTTGGTAATGTGGATGTTAGTCTGAGGAAGTCAAACTTTAATTTTGACGAAAGCGCTTAATAAATTTGTATTGTTCTGCTACCCAGTTCACATTCGTGCTTTTTATTCTTGTGTTGTACTTCGGAGGGAATGATGTCATCACTCATCCACTTGGAGAGCTGAGGTTTCAAATCAAGGCAATTCATAGGTTCATAGGTTCATTTATAAGCCTAGCCAGAGTGTGTGTGGCTTTCACCACCCCTTAGGATGAGAATACTATACCCATTAGTTTGCTGTGCCTCTGTCCAGCAGTGACACAGAGATGATTCCCGGGGTAAACCTACGATCTCCCATCCACTCGTCAAAATTTCTCTTGAACAGAGTCAGTGAGGGGCTCTGCCTCACATGGACTGGGATTCTGTTCCATAGTGTAGGGAGTCTCTGGGTGATGAATCTGTCCCTCCAGCACATCCTATTTATATCCGTGTTGAGGTTTAAGTCTCTTACTCTCGTGGCTCTGGTGGATTTGGATTTTTTGAGGTGGAGCATGTCCATTAATTCCGGGTTGGACATGGCCTTGTATGTCAGGCACAGATCACCTCTGAGCAGACGGTATGCGACTGAATAGAGCTGGAGTTTCTTCAGTTGGGCATCGTATGACATATGCTTGAGCCCCTTTATCCTTTTGGTGAGGAACTTTTGGGGTCTTTCCAACTGCTGCAGGTGTCGGGTAAGGTACATTCCGAATGGGGCATTGTACTCAATCATTGGTCTGATAAGTGAAGAGTACAGGGGTACAATGACCTCTCCTGATCTGGATGTGAATCCCTTCATGATCAGGTGGGCAATGTAGAAGGTCTTCCTAAGCACTTTGGCAATGTGAGTGTCAAATGAGAGGTTACTGTCAACTTGGGTCCCCAGGTCCCTGATAACTTCTTCTGTGTTTAATGGATTACCACCTATGTGGTAATTAGGGGTTACCTTGTTTTTCCCAAAGGGTATGACTATACATTTTTTGGCATTTAGCTTAAGGCCATGGCTCTGGAACCAGTTATCCATTTCTATGAGACCTCTCTGGAGGATGTCTGTGTCTGATGGAGTGTCAATTATGGTGCCCAGTTTGCAGTCATCTGCAAATTTTGTCAGCCACAATCCCCCTATGTTTGCCTGCACTTCAGAAAAATAAATGCCGAACAAGAGAGGGGCCCAGGACTGAGCCCTGTGGGACACCGCTCGTGACCGGCTTAGAGTCTGACATGGCACCAGCAACTCTAACCCTGTGTGTTCTGTCCTTGAGCCAGTTTGCAACCCATCTTGTGACATATGGGTTTACATCTAAGCTGGTGAGCTTTTCTATGATGCCCGAGTGGGGTATTGTGTCGAACGCTTTTGCTAGGTCAAGGTAGGCTGTGTGAACTGCCTTACCCTCATCAATGGCCTTAGTGACTGTTTCGAAAAAGTCGACCAAGTTCAAGAGGCAGGATCTGCCCTTGACAAAGCCAAATTGGGTAGGATCCAGTGTCTGTAGGTCCCCAATGACTTTATTTATGAGCTCCATTATGATCCTCTCCATAGCTTTGCAGACAAGGCTCGTCAAGCTTATGGGGTGGTAATTTCCAGGGTCCATAGAAGCACCGCCTTTGTGGAGTGGGACCACAGTTGCCGTACGCCATTCTTTGGGTACATATCCTGTAGTAAGGCTAAGATTAAACAGCAGCCTTATGTGTGGGTTTAGTTCCTCATTGAGTTCATGTAGCACACAGCCGGGGACACCATCCGGTCCCATTGATGCTGTGTTTTTTTGCTTTAGAGAGAGCAGCTCTCACCTGAGCATCTGAGATGTTTGGGAGGCTAGACTCTGGTGGGATAGATATTTCTCCTTTTGGGGTGGAGGGAGGGGAGAAATTTGCACTGAACCTGTCTGCCAGTATGTTGGCATTGTCTGTGGGTTCAGTGATTTTTTTTATCATTTTGGACTAATTCTGAGCATATCTGGGAGTTTCCACCCAGGTTTCTAACATTGCTAAAGAAGGCCTTATGATTGTCTTTTGTGTCATTAGCGATTTTTCTCTCAAAGTTGGCCTTGGATGATTTTATGAGTGATCGTAGTTTTTTGCTAGTATTGATCAGAGATGCCTTCCCTTTTAGGGATTTTGCTCTGTCATGTAGTAGCTTTCTCCTCTTGTTGTAGAGTTTGTTTATGGCTGGGGTCCACCAGACCAGACGCCTGCCTTTGGTGGAAAGGGTCTTGATTTTATTAGGGATTGCTTGATCCATACATTCCTGGAGGTGCTCGTAGAAGGCATTTGTAAGGGTTTCAGCAGCGTGGGTTGTGGTTTCCACTGGCTCGGGGGCCTTGAAGGATACCACTCCAGTCTTAAGAAGTGTGAAGTTTGCTTTTGAGAAGTTCTTCACTGTGGTCTTTTTTGCTGGGGGTGGGGGCGGGATGTGGATCTCCAATGAGATTAATTTATGGTCTGATCTCACCAATGAGGGATATATTTCCGGTGTGGAGCATTTTGTCCCCATGTTTGTGATGATCAGGTCTAGTATATTTTCTCCTCTTGTGGGGATGGTGACTAGTTGTTCCATAGCATTTGAGTTTATGAACTCCAGGAACCTTTGGGCTAGGGTGTTGGGGCTTGAGTAATGTTCCCAGTCTATGTTTGGGTAGTTGATGTCACCCAATATGATGGTGTTTGGAGAGACATTCATACTCTCCAGTGTCTTCAGGAAGGCTGTGTGGGTTTCCTGAGTTTGAGAAGGTGGTCTGTAGCATGCTACAAACTGTAGGGCAGTTTTACCTATGGTTAATTGCACCTGGATGGTCTCCGATGCTTCGTGCGTTGCCACTAACCTGGAGGTGTGGGTATCCTTTATGAATATGGATACTCCCCCTCCTTTTGTGGTTCGGTCCGGATTTTGGGGCGGAACGCATGATATGAGGTATAACCTGATAGTGCTGGGGTGCTCTCAGGAGCCTTGAACCAGGTTTCAGTCACAGCACAGACATCGATGTTCTCCATACTGAGGAAGGCTTCGAGGGCATGCATCTTGAGGTTTAGACTTCTGGCATTGAGCAGTATTACCCTTAGTTTTTCTCCATTTTTGTTTTCTAGGTCGGTAGGTTTATGATTTGTGCCTTGCCTAAAAAAGGCACTATGGGGGTGGCAAGAGCCTTTGCAAATATCCGGAAGCCCAGGGGTGACAGGTGCAAGCCGTCCCTTGCGAAGCAGCGTGGCTTGTCAAGCATGTCATCCCAGGCAGACAGACATTGGATCCCCTTAGAATGACACCAGTAATTAAGCCAATTATTAAAGCTGATCATTTTGTCTCTGTATTGTGGCATCATTCTTGGTGAGGGTAGGATACTGCTCAGGGTCAGGGTCATACCGGCCTGGGCTACATAATCTGAGAGCTCCTCTATGTCTCTTTTCATGTAGTCCAGGGAGGTATGTCTCAGGTCATTCACACCGGCATGGACAATGACTGAGTCATACTTGTACTTGCTGTGGAGTGACCTGAGTGCTTGTGTTATGTGGCGGATTCTAGCACCTGACAGGCAGCTTACTGTGATCTTTTCCTTGTTCAGTCTGGTGAGTGGGACGTCAGTGTGTCTGACTATGGAGTCACCTATAACAAGTGTGTCTGGCATTGTGTTTTGCCTTAAGGGCTGTGACTGTTTAGCACACTGACTTTGAGAACTATGTGTTGCATGTCTTATGTCTTGAGGTGGCAGTTGCTTGGGTGTCTGCTTTGGAGGCCTCTGTAGTTTTGGTAGATTTTGATCAGTGCCTCCGAGTATGTCTTTGTGTGTTTATGTGTTTGTTTTGCAGTTGTGATAGTTCTATGTGAAACTGGGTTTGTGGTGTGCATGGTTTCCTTCTCCTCCTGTCTGGTCTTGCCAGTCCTGAGTTGAGAGAGCTCAGCCTCCAGTTTGGCTATATAGTTGCATCTCTCACATGTATTTGTGTTTTGTGGGAGAAGGAGTGGGTTGTCTGTGTACATGAGGCAATTGTAACATTGCCCCAAGATGCCCAGATTCACCAGCTGAACAGGAGAGGATGCTAGCAACTGACCCTTCGACACGCTAGAAAAGTGAAAACGTTTGCTGTGTAACTGAGTCAGAAGGGACCTATAGGGAAATGGGTACTCAAGGGGATTCTAGGCTAATGTAGTACTTTGTTTAGTATATAAGTACTTTACCTATATAAAAATGCTTGTTGAACACATGCAGTCATGGTGGCCATGTTGTCATTTTGTGTGGGCTGACATTGTTCCTTACTTGAACTGGAGAAATGCAAACATCTAGCGGGCAGCGCACAATGCCAGATAGTTACAGAACGGGTTCATGCATAGCTTGATGCACAGGGTCAGTGGATCAACAATCAGCCATAACAGCATCACTGCGGAAGATGTTGACCTTTCCATAAGTGATGGAGTTCACCTAAACAGAGCCGGATCAAGGTCAAATGGTACCCTAGGCAGGGTAATGCATCAGAGCCCCCCACACCCCCCACACAGCCATTACAGTGTCCCATTAGTTGGTTATTTTTCCCAGTTACCATAAACACTGTTCAAAACTCTCTGTGCATACTATTCCCTGCTTTACTTGAACAATGATTACACTATTTGGATTTAATTTAAAACTTTTATTTCAAATTTTATAGCACACACACTGATAGACATTTGCTGAGTAAAGCAATACAGTTTCACAATGAAAACATATTTAACGTTAAAACTTCTCTGCCTTTGAAACTCACATTCACTGAAACAGCATTGAAACCCACATTCAAAGAAAATGCATCTGGCCAGGGGTAGATTAAATTTACCTTTGGGATGTTTACAAATCATAAGCCCCTTGCACATATTTTAGGACCATGCAGACATGCAAGAGTTCTTTGATTCACCTTTCTAATTGCATAATACATCACCACTTGTTAGAGCATGTTTTACATTTATAGTTTTGAACATTTTTCCACTAAGCAATGAAACAAAACATATGAGCCAATAATGACAAAACTGTCCAGTTCAGAACATTTCAACCATAAAAAGCCACTCAAACTTCAATCATTACAATCCACCAGTATCAGTCAATATGCACAAACTCTGCAGAAATATAAGTCATATGAATAATTTCACATTACAGAGAGATCTGTAACCAGTGAAAAGTTTCCTGCTAGCAGTCAACTTTATACTTCAGTGTTTCATTTACAAAGTCAGTGCCTTCTGCCCTTGAAGAATAAATTATTTATGCTACATTTAAAAACAATGTTAACTGGTAATATAGCAATAGGGAATGGATGGAAAATTGAAAACAGGTTCATAGTTACTAGGCCTGTCAACCAAAGGAAGACATACTCAAGACTGCAGCACCCCACTCCCCTTAAAATACAGCACAATATCAGCAATCCATCTTCATGCTGTAGGAGTAGAACCCTCAGCTTTCTGCATCAAAATAGCAGGTATGCTACCTGTAGTGCTACTAACACTGCTTTGGAATTATGTATCACAATAGTGATTACCATATGATAAACAAAACAGTTGCACATCATAAACAGACTAAGCATGAGCAGCAGTGAACTTCTCTTCCCTTGAAGCTCACAATTTACTGAAAATGCACTTGAAACTCAATTATTTAAAAACTGTACTCAAACTCAGTTCCTTGAGAAATGTAGCTTGATAGCTGGAGCAGAAGATTCAGGCTCTTGTTTCCTATAGCTAAGGTACAGAGCTTGAACCTAAGCAAATTATTAACCACCTGCTAACACGAACTAGGGCATTTCACTCTCACACACATACCTCGACATCTTAGTGCAAGAAATCTGGACAAAGCCTAAAATAAATAGAGACAGATTAGAAATATTGCTCTCATTAACTTAGAAAATGAGTGAAATAACAGGATTTGTGTTAGTATGCATTTTCTAAAGAATATGAAGTCTAAAACTCAAATGTCTGTCATTATTTAGCAACTTCAGCCCTTCTAATGAGGAACAGACAAAATATGGGTCAAAAATCTAGACAGGTGAGGAGCATGCTACCTACCTCTTACAAACACACGCACACATGCACAGACACACACACACACACACACACAGACACACACACACACACACACACACACACACACACACACACACACACACACACACACACACACACACACACACACAAAATGACAAACTGGCCAATTCACTACTTAACATGATAGTGCAAGAAATCTGGACAGCATCTAAAATAATGGCTGGACAAATGCCCAAAAATGGAGACAGACTTTACATTAAAGTAATTAAAACTCTTATTAAAGTAGAAAATTAAAACTTTTATTAATGTAGAAAATTGCTAAAATAACAGGATCTGAAGTTTAAAACTCAATTGTGTAGTATTAACTCTCTTGCAGCTTTTCACTCACTCTGTATTGACCACACACACACAAACTCACACACACACACACACACACATACACACACACACACACACACACACACACACACACACACACACACACACACACACACACACACGCACACACGCACACACACAATGACAAACAGAATGATTCACTACTCTCCCCACTACTTAAATTTTCTGGACAGAGTGACTGTGATGAGTTACTTATGTCCTTGATCGGTCCGTAAAGTCCATTCCATTCATCTGGATTGACAAACTCACTAAGTAGGGTAGACAGATCAGTTGATGGATGCTGGTACTACTGAACTCTTTTTCTTCTTCTTTTTTTTTAACACTTTAGGAGGGGTTGCACGTCAGGACTCACATCAGGATCAGCTGAGTCAATTAGAAGTAAAACAAATAAAGTGTGGTTTAACAGACAATGTTAAACCTGTTAGTGCACCTGTGATCTTTAGCAGAACCAACTGAACTATTAAGTAAAAATAGAGTTAGTGAGTTTGTCAATCCAGATGAATGGAATGGACTTTACGGACCGATCAAGGACATAAGTAACTCATCACAGTCACTCTGCCAGACTAAGGAAACTTCAGCTCTATTCAGTAGCATACCGCCTGCTCAGAGGTGATCTCTGCCTGACGTACAAGGCCATGTCCAATCAGGATCTGATGGACATGCTCCACCTCAAAAAATCCAAATCCATCAGGACCACGAGAGCTAAAGACTTAAACCTCGGCACAAGTATGAATAGGACATGCTGGAGGGATAGATTCATAACCCAGAGGCTTTCCATGCTTTGGAACAGGATCCCAGTTCGTATTAGGCAGAGCCCCTCACTGACTCTCTTCAAGAGAAATCTTGATGAGTGGATGGGAGATCGTAAGTTTACCCCAGGGGTCACATCTGTGTCACTGCTAGACAGGGGCACAGTAAACTAATTCTATTATATAAGGGGACCTTCATTGTGTCACTACTAGACAGAGGCACAGTATTCTAAATTTATTCTGTACATTTTTTGTACCATTTCATGGGGTGGCAAAAGCCACATCACTATGGCTAGGCTTACAAATGTCCCAGGGCAGATAGCCTAGTACTATACTATGAAACTATGAAACTATAAGTCAGTCAGGCCGGGGGTAGGCAGACCAATGCATCCACTTGGGTGCTTAGTCTGATGCCTGAGGGAGAAAAAAAAAACATCAGTAGTAGAAATGTGCCCAGCACTGTTTGCAACTGAAGTGGCATCGTTTTGTATGTTTTTAATTTATATAAATGTAAGATTGTGTTTGTCATATGTGAACATTTAATAAAGATGTTTGGAGGGGAAAAAAGGTAGTGGAAGAAGCCAACTACCATGTAGATTAGAAACATAATGCTGTGAGCCTACACACATTGAACCATGAACATTGCACGCAACAGTTCTGAATCATCGGATCGTGATCTGAATTAAAATAAATAAACAAAATGGGGCATTATTACATAAATATATATATTTTTTAAATGTTTCCCATTTTTGGACCCCTAGCCTTCATGGGGCCCTAGATGACTGCCTATGTTGTCTACTCTGCACCTAAGTGAAGATAGTGTTGACCTGTTCATGACTGATCTCCACAATGGTGTGATAGCAGCAATGCAGTATATACTGGCAACATATACCTAATGAGAAAGGATGGAAAACAACCATAACCTAGTAGGACCATTGTGGTAAGGAAAACTATTACATTTTATGGAAACCTTATTTCATGGTAAAAAAGTTGTATCTGCATGCTGTATGCATGTACACATATTTCAGTTTATTTATGACTTAAGTTATGAAAGTTATTATGTTTTTTGATATTTTGATGAATAACTCTACTAGTGAATGTGTCAACTTGCTAAGTAAAACCTCATTTTGAAGATGGTATTAGTACAACATGGTAAAAGAGCTGTAAGTGTATGTTGCACACATACATATATCACAGTTTATGACTTAGGTTAAGAAAATTATGATATTTTTTCCATATTTTGTTAAATGATTTTGCTAGGAAACATGTTACCATGCTGAGTAAGACCTCACTTTGAAGACAGTCTTAGTATTTATAATATGGTAAAAAACTGTATCTGTATGATATGCACATGTACAGATATTAGACTTTGTTTATGAAGTAGGTTATGAAAATTATGATATTCTTTCATATTTCAGTGAATACCTCTGCTAGGAAAGATGGCAAGATGATAAGTGAGGTATCCTTTTGAAGTCACTAGCAAAATGTACAACATCATGTAATAACATGAAATGTGAGTATCATACTTGGACAGATATCACAGTTTATTTGTTAAATTATGAAAATTAATATCTTTGCCATATTTCTGTTAGTATGTGGGCAGGGAAGTAAGACAATCACATGGGTGAAGTTTAATATGCACAGAAGAACAAAAAGACACATTTCTGCAAAACAATAATACTAATTTTGACAAGGACAGAAATCAGATACTTGGCTTATTTGTCACATTATGGAAATAATGATATAACTCATTATTATGCCCATACCTTTGTAAAGGAGCATGGTGGCAACACACATGATGGATTATTTCGAAGGTGACACTGAGCCACACAACTTGTACACTGATATGTTGTCTCTGTATGCTAAAGGTGATGAAATATTATGCTTTGTTGAATGGAAAGATTATGAGAAATATGATATTAATCATATTTCTGTGAATATCTCAGTAAGGCAGCATCACTCAGTACTGGTTAAGGTATCATTTTAAAGCTGGCATTCACACAAATAAATTAATTACACGTTGTATAGGTCTACATGGTATTTTTACCAAGATGTGATTTGTTTCACCAAAAAGGTAAA
The DNA here is from genome assembly GCF_019279795.1 of Protopterus annectens. NCBI lineage: Eukaryota > Metazoa > Chordata > Ceratodontiformes > Protopteridae > Protopterus > Protopterus annectens. The sequence goes on from NC_056733.1 coordinate 1,307,034,796, forward strand.
AAATATGCATAACATTTGCATTCTTTGGCAAATATTTAATAATGACTTAGATACAAACTATCAACATTTACACCTTTGGAAAGATCAGTGTCTACGGAACAATGTTTGCATTACATTTTTAGTCAATCTCATATGGTTAAAAAGTATTTACTTTCTGTATGGTATTAGAAATGGATTATCTAAAAATGAGCTCAGGCTGGACTATTGTTCCTCTGGTGGAAGTAAGCAGTCAGCATTTTCTGAGCTGCTCCAGAGTGAATGAATACACAATTTTTAGGGGAATGAAGATGAGATTGAGGTATCCTGACCCTGTATTATCCATTTATGACTGCTGACATTTTTTTTCATACCATAGACTTCCTCAAAAGGAGGGCATTCAGTAATGTGTACATGTGCCAATAAGTGCTCCTGCTCATGATGTGTTGACATTCCCCTTTTAATTTGTGTGCATACATGCATTTCAAGGCACTAATGTTGCTTACTCCAATACCCACCTAGTGAGTAGCATCCTACTGCATCTACCCCAGGTCATGGGTCACATGCCTATTTGTCTGATTATAGGGTGTGATGTCCACATTATACTTAGGTGGTATGTTTGTTTCGTGACTTAACAAATCCCCCATCTTTCTTGTCAATGCAGGTGTTGTTATGGCTGTGGCAGCATTTTTTGGTATGTGTCGATACTGTTTGTATTATACTAATATCACAGTTGGAGTCAATGATTGCCCACAATCTGTAGCTCTTCAGGCAGCTGTTTGAACAAAGGATGTGTATTCCATCTGTGAAGTCCATCACTTAACTAATGGAGAGGAAAGGGCCTAGCAGACAGCCCTGATGCATGGACCTGATCACTGGACCTAAGATATAGGTCACATCACACATTTCAACATAGTGAAATGCCATGTATGTGATACACTAGTCGACCCATTTGGTGATATACCCGTTTATGGCCACATATGACAGTGCTGATTGAATACATCACTGTGGATTTGTGTCAAATGCCTTGACCTGGCAAGTTCCACAAGATGATACCGTTGTCATCATGCATGCCCTTGGTGACCTCTTTGAGGACATCTATCAGATATAACAGAAATGATGTATCATTAACAAGTTACACAGATCTGTTGCAAACAGCCAGAAAATTACTAGTGTACATGTAGAAGAGGTCCATTATGTCACATTGGTCTACCTCACAGTCAGGGAAATTTTAGGATGTCTCTACATGCATGCATCATGTGCTGTCCGCCCAACTCAGATGGATAGATGTTGATATACACCCTTGAATGGAAGCATAGCCCATGTGGAGGGTGTGTTGAAGTATCTATTCAACCACATCTGGAGGGAGTATGTGCTAAGTCATGCTACAGATTATCTGTGATGTTGTCATAGCCCATTGGTTCTGTGTTATAGGCCTGGATAAAGGTAAGAGTGCATACCACCTATCATAATCTGGTAAAGCGATTTGATACAATCCTCCATGCAGGTATCATTGAGCAACCCTCCCAGCTGGGAATTAACCCTTATGTCAGTTACCATTAGAACACATACAGTGAAAGCTGGTGAATCAACCTATACCAGTAGAGCTGTCTCCACTGGCAAACCCTGGGATCTGTGCTTGGTCCTTCACTGTCTAAACTCTATTTCTGGACAGTTCAGACTAAAGTATATGGCCTTTGGCTTACCAAGTTTGCTGATTCTTGCATATTGGATGCAATCATTGAGTCCACAAATGATGATAATGCAGTACAGGAGGAGCTAATACAGACAAATGAATGGTGACAAAGGCACATGATCAACAAATAAACACAGAACTATATATTTTTATGTTGTCTGTCTGCAAAGTGGAATTCCATGTTAATCACAGCACTGGTAACAGTCCTGCTATGTTGAAACCCAGTGATGCAAGCACTTGAAACACATGTAGATAGCAATCTGAACGTCAACCACCAAGTGTCCACACTGGTACTGAAAGCCTATGTTGTGCACATCATAAGTAATGCCATCATATCTAGATCTTAGGATTGTATGATAGCACTGTAGTTACACCTTAGCAGAACACTAATAGAGTATACTGCTCTCTTTTGCATGTACCTCACCAGACCCATGCAGCAGCTGGAGAGAACACAGGGCTTTCTCAGCAAGATAACACAGGGCCTACAAACCATGCCATGATGTATGTAGATAGATTAAAAGTGATGTCACTGTAATCTGTTTTGTATAGGATTAGGTGACTTCTACCTGGCCTCCAGGCCAGTGTCTGACCCTGCCCCAGTTGGAGTACTGCCTATCCAAAAATCTGATATAGCTGACATCAGCAGTGTCTGTTGAGGAGAATATGGTGCTGGTATAAAATGCTCTTTGTAATGTCAAGATGTCAAGCAAGAGATCACACACACACACACACACACACACACACACACACACACACACACACACACACACACACACACACACACACGCACACGCACACACACACACACACACACACACACAGTTGACTGCAGTGAGAATAGAACCCCTACCCATCTAAATACACAGACTATGGAACTCAGTACTTTACACAAGCACCATGGCACTAAGTGGATTTTTACAAGAGTGCAAGTGAACTTATAATAGATGACATCGGCAGGCCATGTGGGGGACAATATGTTGGAGTGAGATGCATGAAATGGATGTGTAGGCATCTGCAGGAATCAAAGTAGTGTCAATCCATGGCAATGGAGAAGTAAATGTGGGAGACACACTTCTGTTCTTCTGTCTAGACACACACACACACACACACACACACACACACACACACACACACACACACACACACACACACACACATATATGCACACACACACACACACACGCACACACACACACACACACACACACACACACACACACACACACACACACACACACACACACACACACACACACACACACACACACACACACACACACGCGTAGTTGACTCGGGTAAGAACAGAACCCCTACCTATCTAAGTACACAGACTACAAAACACAGTATATTACACAAGTGCCACAGCATAAGTCTGACTTTTACAATAGTGAAGGTGAACTTATAGTAGATGACATCAGCAGACCATGTGGGAGACAAGATGTTGGGAAGGCTGCATGAAATGTATGTGTAGGCATCTGCAAGAATGAACATGCTGTCAATCCATGGCATTGGAGCAGTATCTGGGAGATACACATTTCTGCCCTTCTGTGTGGATATACACACAGAACCAGTTGATTGCACTGAGAACAGAACCCCTACCTATATAATATATACAGACTACAGAACACAGTATTGTATGCAAGACCCATGTCTGACTTTTACAAGAGTGCAGGTCAGCTTATTGTAGATGACATCAGCAGGCCACATGGGAGACAAGATGTTGGGAGACCTGGATAGGTTCATAGCTTCATATGCTCATAGGACACTATTAGCCTAATGGCCCTATGGTGTTCAGAAGCCTAGCTGTGTAAAGACACATGTACTCTTATTAAGCATAGTTAGATGGTCATTGTTAGTAGAGAAATTTTATGAGCAGCTCCAACTGGCCCTATCCACAAGGGACATAGGTGCCACCCCAGAGGTGACTTTACAATCACCCAACCAGTAGTCAAGGTTGCGCTTGAACAGGGCTATTGAGGAGCACTGCTTCACATGCCATGGTAACCTATTACAGAAGATCATGAATCGCTTGGTGATATTTCTGTCTCCCCATCATGTTCTGTTTATGTCACAGACAAGGTTGAGAACCCTGGGGCAAGTTATTCTTGTCCTGTTTGATTTGCAGATGTCCAGCATTTGGGCATGGTCTCAGACTGCTCTGTAGGCCAGGCATAGGTCACATCTCAGCAGCCTGCATGATACAGAGTATGGTGACAGGTCGTTTAGTCTTTCCATGTATGTCATGTTTGTAGGCCCTAGATTCTCGCAGGCACATACCTGTATTGTTTCCAATTGCTGCAGGTGTCTGGTGAGGTACAGACAGAAGGGAGCATTGTACTCAATTAGTGGTCCGATAAGGGTAGAGTACACTAGAGGTATGACCACCTTGGTCTTGGATGTGATGTTATCTTGGTAAACCACAGACCATCTAACATGTGCAAACAGTTGAGGGTACAGCAGAGATCCTTGTGGTACTCGAATGGTAAATGACTAGTGGTGGAGGAGCAGTCCCCAACTTTGACAGTGTATGTTCTGTGAGCCAGTTGGCTATCTGTCTATTACTATATGGCTTAATTTCCACATGGGAGATATTCACTATGATACATGAATGAGGGATAGTGTCAATGGCCTTGAATAACTCTATATAGGCTATATGTCCTTTTATCACTCATCCAAGTCTCTGGGGTCAGTATCAAAGAAGCCCACAAGGTTCAATAAGCAAGCTCTACCCTTGACAAAAGGAAAATGATTCAGGTCAAGTGTATTGAAGATCAGCTATGTCCCTGTGGATAAGGTCCATGCTGATTCCTTCCCTAGCCTTGAGGTGTGTAGGTTAATAGTTGTAGGTCTGCATGTTACCAAATTGATGTGCATTGCCTATCACACATTTGATATTACATTTTGGAGTGTAGATGATATATGTGTGCAAAAAGTACTGGGACACCAGGATTGTGATGCTTGGGGGGTGTTGGCAACACAAGATATGTTGTAAATATGTGACATCTTGTTAGATAGGGCCCTCAGTTTGTAATGTTTCCACATGTAATGTCATGTCATTGACAGAAACTAGACAGTAAACAGCAGTAATACAAAATAATTTGTACATTTCCATAGCGTGGCTAGCAGCAGGTTTGTGCAATGGCTGGCCAAGTGCATAAGCATGCGAGATACACATGTTTGTGTGCAGCTAAGCAGTGCACAAATGCGAGCTGCATTGCTAAAGTCTGACAGTTAATACTGAGTCTATGAAACATACATGATGCTTAACTGACTCTGTGGAAGCACATTCATGGATTGATACATTCTTTTTTGGGATCAGATGGTACTGGGTTCAAATCTGGGTGTATCTAATAATTTTCATACTTTAAATTACAGAGTGATAATGCAGTGACTTGAATTTTTTTATAGTACATGTGTTGCTGTGTATTGGCATAGTGCAGCAGTGTTAAGCTACATTATGTGGAGGTAATGGTAGTAGTTTGCTGCTGCTCACTGTTGCTGCTCATTGATGCATGGTGTACACCACCACGCAAGCATGGAGCTCAAAAAGTGAAGGGATCCATTGCTTTTTCAGCAACTTATGTGTGCTGTATGTGATTTTTTGACCAGATTAAAGTGGTGAAATGGGGTAGATCAGAAAGTGGTGAAATGGGGAGCAAGTGCGGGGAGAAAAAAGGAAACCTGGACAGGAAAGTGCAGGATGGAGATAGGAAAGAACTATAGCTATCCATTTCTTTACCAGTGCAAACTGAACATATGTGCAAAATATTGACTGAATTAGGACTGGCAATTCCAGAGAGCGGGGTGACCACAACACAATCATGTTGTATAGCCATTTGGACCAAATCAAGTGTGTCAAGAAGACACATGTGTGAAATGGAGAGCTATATATGGGAAGATTTTTTTGTGGGACAGGCACCCATTCAATTTTTATTTCAGAGAAAAGGGAATGTTGGGAAAGGGACATAGGTATGTCTGGTCCAGATAAGTTGAGTAGGTGGGGAAGCAACTGCAGACAGAAAAGATAAACAAGACAAGAGACAGGTATAGTGATGGATGCAAAAGGTCGTGGGGCACCATGATTGGGGTGAGGGTGAGGACATCCCAAGCCCATGGTCGCCAAGATGGGAGACAATGAGAATTGAGTCTTCACCCACTGGACTGTCACCACTGTCACCTCACTCCGCTGGTGGCAGGAGTGCTTGACATCTCTTCCTTCTCCTCCTAGTATCACGCGAAATGAGGGAGAGCAGCCTTTCTAGCTGGTGTAGGTGTGCACCAAAGGTGTGGCACTCCACTCTGTGCACCAGTTCTGGCAATTTGCTTCAGGTGATGAAATCACCACCTCCTCCACTGCTCCTGAAGGCTACATCTGGACCAGCCTCCAGGCAGGACTACTTGAAGATGCAAGTAGTGCAGGGCAGCAGAGGCAGTGCTGTCAGGTTGGCTGCTGGTGGAGCGGGGTCAAGCTGATCCAATGGGAATTTAGTGATGTGGTATACATGGATGACATGAGCACATTTGGACGACACATAATAAAAATAAAAAAATAAAATAAAATAAATTAAATTAAATAAAAATAACATTGAAAACAATTACTTATAAAATAAAATAAAATACAAATAAAATTAAAAACATATAAAATAAAACAAAATAATAAAATACATTTTTTTAAAAATAAAATACAATGAAAATAAAGAAAATAAAAAAGGAGAGCTAAGGTTTGGGGTGAATGAAAAAATGAGATAAGATTAGTACCTAGATATATGACGTACAATACGTTAATGTAATTATAGAACTCTGTTATCTTAACTTTTACATTTACGTCTACCACCTCCTAACGGGTGCACAGTATACTACAGATTGCAGCAAGTAATACTTGAAATGTGTGTGTGTGTGTGTGTGTGTGTGTGTGTGTGTGTGTGTGTAGATATATATATATATATATATATATATATATATATATATATATATATATATATATATATATATATATACTGCATATATACATATTCTGATTATACAGATAACAGTTTACAGCAGGGCATTTATGGTATAGAGGTTTTAATTTAATGTAAATATTACTGAAAAAATAACAGTATTGTATAGTTATGAAGTGTGGTATTTGAACCCACGACTTCAGACTAAAGTCTAATATTGGACTCTTACAAATTTGTTTGTGCTGCAGACTAATGCATGCACACTTTCTTTTACAGTTGGGATATGCATCCTCAATGTGATACAACTTTATAAAATACCAAAAAAGCTATATTTAACCTTTAATGCTACAATAACACTACTCTTCTGTTGCATACATACCACTTGCTTCTCTCAGTCTTACCATCTAGCGCTGTGAGCTTGGATACTGTACTCCAGATCACTGGCAGCTGGGAAAAAACAGAATAGAACAGAAGACCATTATGCATAATAGTCTTGCCTATATTCGGATTTCTAAGTTTTACAAGTACTCTCTTGAGTTCATACTTACTACTTACACAGATGTGGGATGTCCTCAGTCCTAAATTCCTCAATCCATCAGTCAAGAGTATCACTCTTCCTCCTCTGTAGGTCATTAAATGATACCTGCATTGCTCTCCAGTGTGCAAGATAACAGTGGAACTGGATAGAGCCTGGGATAAACTATCCCACTCCTCAGATTTGTACTGGGAGCCAGAATAGTCCCCCTGCAGAAGCCTGTGGCTGTGCTGATTAACTAGGAGTCCAATGAATATCCTGGACTCATGGATATCCCACCTCTGTGCCCTAAACCTGGCACCCTTCTCATTAATGCCTACCACATCTATCTACCAATTTAACTAGAACAATGGAGACTGATACTTTTCTACCATTTTCAGTTATTGCATTTACTGGAGTGCACACAACCATGGTATGCATTTGAGCAGCAACCTGGAGAGCAGCAGTGCGAAGCAGTGAGGAATGAAAAAATTGATTTTTACCCTGTGTGATTCAAACCTAGGAATAAGGGACAAAACATTTATTTCCACAGTGTTGATTTTCTACCTTTGTGATAGCAGATGTGCTTCTCAGCTATAGTCAGGCATCATACATAAATTCAGGCGACAGTATGAACTGTTACACATCTATGTGTAGATTGCTGGAGGGATAGGTTCCTGACCCAGAGACTCCCCAGACTCTGGAACAGACTGCCCATACATGTCAGTCAGAGTGCCTCTTCGGCCCTCTTCAAAAGAAACCTTGATGATTGGATGGGAGATAGGAAATTCACCCCGGGGATCACATCAGTCATCCTGCTAGACAGGGGTCCAGGGAAGTAAATACTGTGGGAAGAAATTGCCAGGCCATTGTTATGGCTAGGCTTGTATAGGCCCTAGGGCCGATAGCCTAGTACCAACCTATGAACCTATGAACCTATGTGTGTGACCTCACAAGGTTATTGGATATAGAGGCAGTTGTATATGTGTATTAGGCAAATGTGAAGGCAATGTAAGTTCAGATAGCAGAATTATACCTGTAGAAGTATAGTACACAGCATACCCCCAGTCATATGTCTGACAATGAATCTGATAATGCATAAATAACCAAATAAAGAAAAAATAGAATAATAGTGTGTCATCCCTCATACATATAATTAATATCAGCTCCACTATCTAAAGTGTTATAACTGAGAATGAATGTAATGGGAAGTGGAACAACAGTAACAGTGTATGGAGTATCCTGTATTAGAACACAGGACCATGTGTATGGCAGTCCTACACTTACACCTGTTGCCACAAGACAGCTGAAATTACACTTGTTCATGTTTCAGTTTATTGCTATAAACTGAAATGTCATAACAGTAAAATAAAAGGTTGCACACCATGTATTAGAACTCAGGACCATCTGTGCTGCAGCCCTACACTTACACCTGCTGCCACAGGATTAGTTATATGACATTTCCTAATTTACTAATCATTCTTAAGATCTCTGTGTTAACTGCTGTGCAATGCCAACTACTGAGTTTGTGTGGTGCCCAACACAATTAATTGAATGTATCCGGTTTCTATTTTTGGCTGTCTGGGTCATGTCTGCAGGTGTTCAATGGCTGCAGCTGCTGGGGAACTGCAGCACAATGCTGCTTAGCAGGTTTGTGTGGTGCCCAACACAATTAATATTTTTGGCTGTCTCGGTCCTGTCTGCTTCCGGCGTGGTCCAGTTGTCCAGTTTGCACACTGCCACACTTCAAACAAACAAGATAAGCACAGCCAAACCTGCCATTCCTTTCCTTCATTCCCACGATTGCACTAAGGACTGCATCATGCAAACACTGCCTGCCCAAAAAAATTATTTATAAAAACAAGACAGAAAAGGAAAAAAGGAACAAGTAGTTGAAATGAGAAAAACTCAGTCTATGTCATACACAGTAGAAAATGATGGTTCTCATGAGATATGTCTAAATAGATCTGTATTTAAATTCTCACTCCAATGGACCTTCAGAACACAGGGTAGGTGCCTTACCCTCTATGCCACACAAACAGCTTTGCAGTAAGGAACTGAAATCATTCTGCACACAACCAACTGCAACATCATCTACAGTAATATGAAACCATACAACTGCTATTAGTACATTTATTATTTCTGGATGTAGTGCACTTAGTGATCACAACAACCTGCTATGAGTATTGCTTGCAAAGATACAACTCTGTCTTGCCTCTCTGTGTTTGTTGGTCATTCTTCATGTTATCTGACTAGTAATGTGAGGCATGCAGTCATAAACCATTCTATATCATTGGCCTTAAAATGAGTGAAGATATTAACTGGAAATAATAACATATGCAGCTGCCAACAAAGGAAGGGCAGGTTGGATGTTAAGGTACACAAGCTGTGAATTGTGTGTTGCTTACTTACATTTCCAAACTTACATCTAACACTTTGTAGATCTAACCTGACACACCCACTGGATGCAAGACAGCCTGCATTGCTGTTGTATTATCTTTCTCCTAACCTGTAATCATTCACAGTTAAAATCCATTAAAAACAAACACTGAGGGAATGCCTGCAGTATGTTTACATCTCATGCATGCATCCAAGTATTTGAGATTCAGCAATTCTAATCAGTTCATACTTCATTTGCATCTTCACCATGCTAACAGTGCTGAACCTACACCATATAAAAAGGCAACCATGTAGCTAGGCAAACTGATGGTCAGAAGATGTGTTTAAGTAGAGAGGACTGAATATATGCTTTTTCTTCGGGATATATCTGCATGGAGGATTATTGAACTTCAGAAGATATGCTTCCATTTTGTCAGCTACATACTGGATATGCTGGAAAGTATTTAAGAAAAATCTGAGCAAAGTCTTTTATACTTTTATTTGTATGCATTAGTTTGAAGTGCACTGATGCCATAGGCATGTTTGCCAAGCCATTTTACAGGTCTACATGATTGTCAATTCTTGAAAATGGAATGCTGTGTGATAAATATGTAAAAGTGTTTCAGGGACAGTTCCTTTGATAGCACTTTTAGCATTTCAAAGATGGCTTGTTAGCAAAATGTGTCAATTGCCTGTTCTTGGTGGGGGGCAAGGCTAAGTTACTGTTCTGGCACAAACAATGATATGTTGCTATTGTTAGTCTCCTTCTCTTGTATATTTCCTGTTATTCATATATCACATCTCTAGACTGTTTATCTTTCTCTAGTGGTTAGTACTGAGTGGCTACTCTTTGTGTTTTATCTGGGAACAGTTATTTTATAGCTATGTGATACTTATATGTATTAACCTTCTGTTGTCTTTTAGGACACCTTGGGGTATGCCACCCAGGCTTGTCAATCCTCAGAGAGCCCCCTTCACCAATGCTGTGAATCAGGTCATAGTTGATGCCTTTAGGCAATATGTTGCCTTCCTGCTTGAAAGGGGATGGGGAGATATGGCACACAGTATACAAATTTGGTGCCAAATTGTGCATGATGTGAATGCTGTTGGTGGCCACGGCAGGACATATGAGCAGGTGCACCACAGGGCCACTGACATGATCACATCCACACAGAGAACAACAGCTGCAGTGGGTCATGACCAGATGGTTACTGGGGGAGGGCCGGCTATGAAGCCACCACTAAAACTGAATGTAGAGTTTCTGGCCAATATCAGGGATCCAGACAGCTCCCAGGAAAGTGCAGTACAGCATGTCCTGAATGTTGGTGCAACAGCTTCAGGGTCAGCCAGCACATTCCAGTAGGAGCTTCCAGGTAGGCTTTGGTATCTCAACAGTTGAATACTGTTGTATAGTAAAACAACTGAAATCAGTACATTATTTCTGTGTCACATGAATTCTTTTGGGGGGAATTGAAGATTACTACAGTTATTAACTTAGGTTGCAGTTGTCAGCTAAGTTCTTGTTGAAAGTATAGTTAATGGACATATAAAGGGGTAAGTGTATTACACTCTGTGTTACTGTTAATTGTGGTGATGTTCCCTTAACCTTTGCTTAACGTCTTCCAGGACCATCTGGATTGCAGAGGAGAATCTCACCTGCAGATGGTAAGCCAAACATTTTTATGTCAGTACTGAGTAAGTTAAAGAAATATTTTAGTGTGTGCTGTTGATGTCAGGCCTGTTGTGTGTATTGCTGTACTGTCTGTAATACTGGCACCACTGTTACTTTGTTAGCATATTTTGGACTAGAATAGTGTAGGTATTATTTTTTTCCTGTGTTTGTTACTTTTTATCACAGGTGATCATGACAGTGGAAGTGTGGGCCTTCTGCCTCATGATGTCAGTGTATCAGCAGACACTGATGATGATGATGGCCAAACTGAGGCACCAGGAAAGTGCAGTACAGCATGTCCTGAATGTTGGTGCAACAGCTTCAGGGTAACAGTGGTACCAGAGGGTGAATCTGACATTGAGGTTGATGTACAGCTATCCCCTGCAATTCCATAGGACACAGCCAGTAGGCCTACGCCTACTCATTCCAGTAATTCCACAGATATTGGACAGGTGGAGGGCGAATCCATTGATCAGGTAAGTGTGGTTACTGTGACTTCAGTACCTGTTGAGTCTGGCCATAGCCAAAGTGTGGGTGAGGTGCCACAGAGGAGGGTTGATAGGGGTGCTCAGAGGAGGCCTGCTGTCCTTCCTCCACCTGGTCCAGGTGTCTCTTATTGCGTTGCTCAATGTACATTTAGGGCTATCATGTAGGCACAGGCACATTCCATTAGATGCTCCAGACAAACAGATGTGGCACAGGCTGGCATGCGTGACTGGCTCCACCATGTTGCTGATTCAATGGATCTGATGAATGACACATTGGAATGAGGGGTGACTGTGATGGAACGAGCAGTGTCTGTCATAGAATGAGCGTTGTCTGTGATGGAATGTTTGCTGGGAGGGGAACAGCATCCTTGTGGGCATAGGTCAGCCACATCATCTGCTGTTAGCCAATGTGGCCATGCATGATCATGCTCCAGTAGTGACAGTACTTCCACTACTCCATCAGTAAGTGTGCTGTCCACACCCAGACATATGCCATGGGATCATGGTCCTGGGCATCCCTGTGAAGGTACCTCATTCAGCAGACATCAGTCACATTCAGGTAGCAGCAGTGCATCTGACCGTAGTCATGGACATGCCAGTCAGGGTTGCCAGATGTCTCTATTTGAGTGGGACTGTCCTGGGATCAGCAGCCCAATCCAGAGTCCTGCACTACCAGTTAAAATCCCAGTGAAACAGCCTCCAATTTGTTTTGTTTTTTTTATTGGCCCATATACCGATATACGAGCCAATCAAAAAATTGCAAAGCGGAGCCACTTGGGTTTAATGTGGAACTTCCTGATATTTGGCATTGAACAGAAGAGCCTCCCCCGTGCAATTTTTTGATTGGCTCGCATACTGGCATACAGGCCAATCAAAAATCGCAAAATGGAGTTACTCCTGTTTAATGCCGAGCTGTCTTATGTTCCGCATTAAAGACTTTTTTTTTTGGTCTTCATTTAATGTGAAGGACTTGTTTTTTGGTCCCTACATGTCACTTTACAAATCTGGCAACCCTGGTGCCAGTTCTCATGGTAGTGGATGACAACAATGAACTGCCACCTCTATCATGCACAGCTCAAATCTGTCTGACATACCAAGATGTAGAGCCACCAGAGAGCTTGGCTGTGTTCATGCAGACACTCACACACCAATTTCCCCAGGATAACCCCTAGAGACATACAACAGTTACATGGTTCAGCCATGCAGCTTAAAACTCATTTTGTTTTGCTGGCCATTTCTTGGTTTATACAAATGTCTGCCTGCTTCTCTTCCTTACTCACACACACACTCACTGACCTTTTGAGTCAGCATAGGCCTCCTGTCCCCCCACACAACACCCTGTGCAAGTGATGACAACTGTGTCATATCTCTGGTTTCTATTTTTTGGATTCAGGGATACATAGGCTGTGTGTCTGATGCTCAGGGTGCATAGCTGACTTAGTGCTTAGTGTATCTACATTTGTGGTGTTGAACTGGTAATTTTACCTTTGACTTATATTGGCTTTGGAAAGATAAACAGTTGATAACATCAAAATTTCCCAACTTTATTGTGAATGATCTTGTGAGGGTTGTGAAGTCAGAAACTGCAATGTGCATTATTACTTTCTAACTTTTCTCTTTAATGATTTTCCAGTACAAATATATGGTGCTAAACTGAGGGCATGCAGTGGTCATTGGTACTTTTGCAAGATATGACTTTGTGAATCTTTGATGCCTGAGGCCTACTACTTAATAATGGACACATATAAGTCACATAAGTCTCTGCTGTTACATGTTAAGATAATTTCTGTAACAATCTCCCACCTTTTACTTCCTTACAGTACCAATTAGTAAAATCCAAGAATATGCCACTCATTCAAATTATTACACAATACACTCCAGGTTCAGGACTTACCTTGTAAATGCAGCAGTTGACGTGGTTTTATTTCAGGGCTGATTTTGTCTAATGAAAGCAGTACACAGGCAATACATGGGGAGGTACAGGTTGTGTGAATAACCTGGTATCAATGTTACTGTATGTATGTGCGTAGGAGGAAGATTTTAGGCCTAAGTGGTGAGTGAGTATGCTATGTGTTGTCTCTTAGCCAATGAAAGGCATACTGAGCATGTCTACATCTGTCTATACCCACAGCAGCTGGTGGTTCCCCCTCTGATTCCTCATTTGCCTTTGGCTGTGGTGACCTTGGCATTGGTGGTGGGATGTGTGCCCCTTCCCCTTGCTGATCCTGCTGAAGCTGTTTTCTCAGGATGATGTTGTGTAGCAAGGCACATACTGTGAATATTTCTGTACATGTCCATGGATTGTACTGCAGGGCTCCCCAGATGTATCCAGGCACCGGAACCATAACTTCAGCAGCCCAAACACACACTCCGTGATATTTCTAGTTTGAGCATGTGCCTCATTATGGCATTCTTCTATTGCTGTGTGTGCATTTCTGATGGGTGTCTTCAGCCATGGTTTCAGTGCATAGCCTCCATTCCCCAGTAAATGACCTTGTGGGATATCCCCCCTAGCTAACATCTCATACAGTTGGCAGGTGTGCCACATATGTGAATCATGTTTACTGCCAGGATTGCCAGCACACATGTTCAAAATGATTCCCTTGGCATTACATATGACTTGACAGTTGATAAGAGTGGTAGTCCTTTCTATTTATGTAGAGCCTACCCTGTTCTCGGCTGGTGCCTTAATCTTTACATGTGTGCAATCTATGGCACCCAGTCCTTCATGGTAGTGTGCTACAGGGTAGAACTTCTGCATATTTCTGATCCTCTCCTCAGGACTATGTGGAAGATATATGTGGTCACTGACATGTTGGAACATAGCATTCAGGAATTAATGGATGATCCTGGATGCTGATGCCTGTGACACTCCCAGCATGTCCCCTGTTGGTCTGTGAAAGGTACCTGTAACTAAGATTCTAAGTGCTACACATACCTTTGTCTCCACTGAGATGGGTTCACCTCAGTTGGCCCTGAATTTGAGTTGAGGATGGCAGAGGTCAGAGCTCCTGTAGTGTGTCCCTTTCCACCCTGTAGGGCACTACAATTTCCATGTTGTACACGTTGTTAAAAGTTAAACGGCCTGAAAACTCTTCTTCTTCTTGGCTTAGGCCTATTGGCAGCAGCATTTGCTTCAGCCTGTAGCACATACAAATGAATTAAAGCAGCAGCAGCCCCTAACATTTTTCCATGTAGACTCCTTTCCATGGCTTTATTCAAAAAGGTTTTGGAATCCACAGGAAAAACAGCATGGAGTCTACACGGTTGCTTTAAAGCTTGTTGAATAGCTCCACTGTGTTGGATTTGTTGATTAGCATGCAATTCAGCTGTTTATGCTGTAATTAACATGTCACAGTGTTTACCTTGTTTGCACGGTGGTCCGTGCTGCTACACAGTGTTTACTGAATTTAAAGCTCGTTGCTACCATGTAGAAAATGACCATGTAGGGTTTACTGAATTGCCTCAAATATCTTTTAAGGTCCAAGGACAAATGCATTATCCCAAAGCCCTTGGGACAGCCTTTCTATTTTAAACCAAAGGGTGGCTGAATTTATGATATATGACAAATATATGAAACTAATCCCCCCCCCCCCAAAAAAAAAATCTGTTTAATACCTCGTACGTTAGGTTAGGACTTCCTGGAAACATACAAAGCACCATACATAGAATACAAAAAAGTGCAACATCCTCAAAGTGAAAACCCTTAACATGGATGAATTGGGGAGTGTAGACAAGGCTAAAAGCAACATGCCATTATCAGTCTAGGATGACTCAATCCTATCACAGTTAATGACCCACTGCTGGAAATCTTCAGACGGCTGTGCCATCACATCTCATACAAACCTATCAATATTTGAGTCTGTGGTAAACTATATTCGACCATTACATAAAATTTTTATTTGCATTTTTTATTAACTTACATTTTGGCTACTATGATACAGCACTGATTACAGCAAGACCAACTGCAGGTTCAGCCTGGGTTACATTCAAAGTAATACGAACAAACATTTTACAAAAACAGCCAACAGCAGAAGAGAAATGTAGTACAACCTGGAAAGAAGAAGAAAAAATATATTACTTACAAATTTTACATCATGTTGATTTGTACATTTTACAAGCAGAATCAGAGGAGTAGCAAGGCAAAAATGAGAAGTTGGATTATCCTTGGAAATTGTAAGGGATAATACAGGTTTTACATGATATATCAAAAGATAAGTAATGGTAAGGACTTTACCACAAAGATCCCCAGATTTACCACAAAGATCCCCAGATGTGCACTCATCTTTGTATTTCTTTCAAGTTTCAATTACTTTATAGTATATGCCATTATTATATGTAAACCCATCTGAGGTTGACAATGCACTCTGCAGGCAGGCCAGTTATGAGGGCAGTACCTGTTTTTTTTCTGTCTTAAGCTGATTAAAACACCTAATCTCTTTTTCCATCTATATGTGCACTGAGTACATCATCTGCCTTTCTCACTCTGGAAAATACAAATAAAAAAAGAGGACAAAGATCAGTCACAACTGTCTCCATGGGAAAAGGACACTCTAGTATCATTAGGAACACCTTCAAACTCTATAAGTCTATTTGCTTAGTTGAGCTAGGGATTAAGGCATTTGCTCTCCAAACATCCCAGTCAGTAACTCAGGGTTTCTGTCAGGAAATCTAGAAATCAGGGGTTTATCTCAGGAAGTCCAGCTATGGTGAGTACTTCAAAGGTCTTCTGCATTATTATGAAAGATAACATATTTTGAAAGTATGTTTCCTAAAATGTTTACTATCTCAGTTGGATTCCCTATCTGTATTCAAATACAGTATAAAAGCAATCATTGCTGTTGCTAGTATGTGTATGTTTTGGTGGTGGTGGTAAAGTGTGTATACTTGTGTAGATGAGCAACAAGCTGGCCATAATTTCTTTTTATCACAGTTAAACATTAGAACTACAAATAATAAGCAGCTGTTTTTGGTGGTCTTGACAGGATGCGTGGGAAAGGAGCATATCATTGGTACAAAGGCACAGTGAGTTGTATTGCCATCACACAACTCTTATCCCTCTGGGTAGTGAAAAAAAATAAGGCATAGAGTGCATCCCAAGACATCTAGACCATCAGAGCTTCTGGGGGGTCATCATTTCTGTCTGTATAAGTTGCTTAGTAGGGTCCTCAGCTGTGGGCTCCACCTAGTCTAAAACTGACCCCACTCAGAGGTGGGACCAGAAATAGGTATAGTTTGTGTTTGGGCTGGGGATAGTGTGGTTATTATTTCTCATATTTTCCTTATAGTCAAACTTCAGATGTGTGCACAGGTGTCTATGGCTTGTGTATTTACTGAGGACATAGTGGTAATTATTTCTTTAACCTTCCTAAAAATCACACTTTAGACGTTGGCACAAAAGATCACTATAGCATGTCTAAAACCATTTTTTTTATTTTTTTTACTTTCTTCACAATTAAAATCAACCCTTGGAATTCAATAAACTCTGTGTAGGCTTAGCAAGAAGCCTGCATGGACTTTATGTGGTTGTGCATTGAGCAGCAGTACTAACTGCATACACATGCTGCACATAGTGCTTACAAGGATACAAACCAGGTTTCATGGCTAGAAACAGTGTTGCCGGCCAGGTAACTATGTAAAGCAGCAGAAACACATTCAGACATGCAGACATGTTTACCTACTGGCCAACATATTTTGCGGGATTGTGTTGACAACCACAGTAACTACCAGGGTTTAATTTAAGGCAATAAATGCATTAATGACATATAATAGGAAAGTATACTCAGTGCAAAGTACAGTAAAAACATGTTTTGACTATACTGAAATAAAGGTTTGGTGATGATCAACAAGGATACATAGACTGCATTATGGGGAAGTGTGTGTATTAAAAAGCGTTACATACAGGAATGGTAGGAATGAAGAATGGGTAACAGAACAAGTGAAACATTGTAATGTACACCAGATAAGGGCATGTCAATGTATGTACACACCCAAAGACAAGACAACGGTAGCATGAACAGTAATCACAAATGTACATAATACAGTACATACTGCTGTTTACACCTCCTGTGTGGGTATATTCATATCATCACACACTTATGTGACTCTCAGACAAGGTCACTTATCAGTGGAGATGATTGTGATATAAGCAACCTGACATGATCACTGGAGAGGCCATTTAGCAAGGAAGGCATATACAACAGGGGGTATGTGCATATTATCAAGATGTGGCAAAAGAGTTGTTTGAATATAAATGTAATGCCAGCATAGGTCTCAACAAATTGGGACACATACCAACAGACTCATGGGTAACAGTAGACAGAAGCATGCATAACAAGGACAATATCAGGATAATACCAACATTAATCTGTGTCACAGGCATAAAATATGTGATTGTGAGTTATTAACATGTTCTGCATGAGCACATGTGTACCACTGTAATGATTTGTCAGTAATCTATAAGGGACATCAAACACACCTTCCTCCAAAATGACCACTTTTTGGAGGTGTTAAGAGGGACACTATTACACTTGTTTAAATTAGGAGCAATCCTAGCTAATTGAGAGGTTTGCATGGCACATATATGCCAGAATCCACTCTTGCATGACTGCAACCCATGCCATCAATGTTAGGCAATGAACGGTGTATTTACTGGGTGCATCACAGCAAGATGTATCAAAAATATACCTTATAGAACACCTTGAAGAGAAGTCTGTACTGTCAACTCCTAATGGTTATGCATCACAAAGAATACTTATGTATGAACAAAAAGATATGTTGAAGCTCACTGTGGCAAAAGTGATATACTGGAGTAAATCATCCCAGGAAGATGTGGGGTGAAGTACATGCAAAAGTGTGCATTTTACTCAATTATTGGAGTGATGAGGGCTGTGAACAATGGAACTATAATGGCCTTTAATGTGGATAGCCTCCCTATACTCAGGATATGTGCTACATACAAGGGATATGTCACCACTGTGGACACCTGCTTGCAGAAGTTCTGTTTGCTATCTACCTGAGTACCCAGGTCACATAACATTTGGTCTGCTCATAGAGCTGTGGTGTCTATATTGTAATTAGCTTGTATATTTGCTTTTAAAGGAAATAATTCTAATTTTGGTCATATAGTACATCTCCATGGCTTTGGCAGCAATCATTTTTGTGTATTAATACTTTCTGCAGTATATCTATAGCATTCTTGGATTCCATGGTTGTCCACAATTTGCAGTTGTCCACAAAGCTGGTTAGACAAATGATGTCAAAATTTGTCTTGACTTCTGAGACTTAAATACTGAACAGGAGAGGGCCTAGTAAAGAATCCTGAGGTACGGACCTAGTCAATGAACTCTACCTAGAGGTGACTTCACACACTTCGACATTATGTGTCCTGTGCAAGATCTATTTGTCTAACTACTTGTGGACATAGGTGTTTATGCCCACTTGAGACAGCTTTTCTGTAATACCTCAGTGTGGATTTCTGTCAAATGCCTTGGCCAGATCAAGTTATGTGGGATGACACTCTTTTTCTCATGCATGCTCTTGTTGACCTTCTTGAAGACGTCAACCAGATTTAACAGGCACGATGTAGGCTTAACAAATCAAGCATGGGTTTGGTACACAGTCCAGAGATTACCTGTTTCTTTTTTGATAAGTTATTGGTCTGCTTCATAGATGAGGAGAGTCAGGCTTATGGGTCTATACACCCCTGCAGCAGATGATGTTCCCCACTTTTTCAGACAGATGACTGCTGCTGTATACCCTTCTGCAAGAACACAGGCTGTCTGGAGGCTGTGTTTAAGTAGGGATCCAACTGTGTCTGCTAGGTCAGGTTGTAAGTCATGGAATAGGCAACCTGGGATGTTGTCAGGGCCCATTGATCCTGTGTTTTTAGCCTTAGAGAGTGCACAGATCTGCTGCTCTCCTGAGAAGATACATGGTATCATGGAAGTCTGCATGTTCTCCCTGTGTTCATGTGGATTTCCTCCAGTGCTCTATTTTCCTTCCATGTTACAAAGACATGCGTTTGGAGCATTTCTTCCCGGGCCTCTACTGAAAATTGGCTCGTTCCAAGTCAGACTTTCCCGGTCAACAAATGTTAAATAAATAAATACACTGGGTAATGTTTGCATGTATACTTTGGCTGATGGCCAGTTGTGGCAGGAGTTGAATTGTGAGACAAACTGTCAGCTAGCAGATTTTCTGTTTTCTTCTGTTGAGTATTGCTGTTAGCAGCCACAAACAGTTCTGCACTTAGCTGTGTATTCTCCTTAACATTTCACACTTATTTAAGTAAATGATTTGTGACAGCACCTCCAAATACATCCCTGGATATGCATCACATGTCACACAGTGGTACTGTTTATGCAGTCGTAAAACTCCATCAGTGTCATTAATTACATCAATTGCACAACATATGTCTATACGGTTTTCATTGGAAAGCTGTGTTGTAGTGGCCTGATAAAATATAAGGACACATTACAAATGAGTTGATTGTGGGTCATGCAGAACATTTACTAATGTAAATGCTGATAATCACACAATGGTGCTGGTGACAACCTTAATAATCCTTGGGAAAAGCAACACAATTGCGCATATGATGAATTCCACAAGGTTGCAATCAAATCAAAACATGTGATAGTTTTGCATGTATTACAACATTACAACATGTGGATGAAACAAGACTTAATATGCCCATGTAATCAGTATGAATTTATATTGATGTATGCCACAGAGTATTTAATGATAGCAGGTATACATATGCACACCTGTGCCATAATGCAAGTGTCACTGTGATGGGTGAATGAGAACTGCATAGACTGTTGATCTGTTCCACTGCAAAAACACATGCCTTACTATGCCAACAATATAAACAGTATCATTCTGTGTCAACAGTTCTCAGGGGGCATGTTACTACAGCTGTTAAGGAAGGAACATGTAATGAAATGGCAGCAGCAACCATCAGTACATTACCTCACATCATAGATTATAGTACCCTCTTGTATACCTACCATACACACTCATCTCAACATAGCACATTTGATGACAGCAACATTGATATGTGAAATGCTCATAGAGTCATATGTCATTGCTAAGCTAATGGCCAACATGACATAAAATCCTAGACATTTTTATACCATTAAAAGCAAACTCCCTATATGTAGGTGCTGAAAGATAGTAAGGCTATGTGTGTCTGTGTGTATTTGGTTGATTGCATTACATACTGTCTCTTTCTCTCTCTCCATATGTGACACAAGCACTATCCCACAACACAATTGCCAGTGACACATGCAGTTGTCTGGAGGTGGCTTGCAGAGGCTTATGGAAGTACTCTGCTTCATGATGTGTACATGCATCTTGACATGAAGACATCTTCCACCCCTCTGCAGGAAGGATGTGATATGGCCAGATGGAAAAAGGAAATGTTGGATGCACGGGGCTACATTAGAGGCTCTCCAAGTGTCAGTGAAATGAAAAGTGATCAAATGATCATACAATGACTGTAATGTACCATCAATCACACAGTAGAATGGGTCTGATTTGAACATTACACCAGTGTAGGCATGACAGCTGAATTCCATACAATGTAACAGTAGCACCACCACATATGCGTGACTTTACACTGTCACATTGCACTTTATGGAGTATGATAACATCATTGTATGTTGTGAAGAACATGTTAGGAGGAGTGTCTGACATGGACGGTGAGTCATATGGTGGTGTAAAATTGTCTAATAAATATTATTTGACTGTATACACACAGAGTCGGATCCAGCAGTAGGTGACATAGGCAGTAGTCTATGGCCCCATGGCTGGAGAGTGGCTCACTCTGGCTAGAAGGCTTAAACATTTATTTTAATAATATATTTAAAAAAAAACTTCTTAACATTACTTCTCCTTTAAGGAGAACCATGCGTACACCTCATACATACCACCTCAGAAGTAAACACATTCCACACTTCTGCTCGGAATTTAAACTAGCTATTCCCTTAAGAGAAGAGGTAAGAGAGCGTGTGTGTGTGTGTTTGTGTGTGTGTGTGTGTGTGTGTGTGTGTGTGTGTGTGTGTGTGTGTGTGTGTGTGTGTGTGTGTGTGTGCGGGTGTGTGCGTGTGTGTGCGTGTGTGTGTGTGTGTGTGTGTGTGTGTGTGTTTGTTTTAACAAGGGATATTGGGTCTTCAGGTAAGCAGCTTTGCATTTCTGGTTGAACTTAACTCGGCAGTCTGATACCGTCCCTTTACAACACACAAATTCAACAGACAGTCACTTTAGCCTTGTTTTTTAACCGGATGAGTAGGCTAGCCTGGTCTGGAGACCCTTTCAGCTAGACATAGATGTATTGTAAAGGCTGCTTTCTGTTGAATGACATACTTTACTAGTATGCTCACAATGTAACAATGATGAAGGCAACAACAGAGGGACCGGAAAATAATTAATAAAACACCTTCCTCAAAGTCACACACTCAGTTACACGTTAAAGGTAATGTATTCATTATTGACGTGGTAATGTATTCGTTATTGATGTGGTGCAGCAGTAGCATTGTTACCTCACAGCAAGAGGTTCTCTGGTTTGATTCACAGCTGGGGTGCCTTCTATGCGGAGTCTGCATGTCCTCCTTGCGTTTGTGTGGGTTTCCTCCAGGAGCTCCGGTTTCCTCCCATATTACAAAGACATGTGCCTGCAGCATTTCTCCCCAGGCCTCCACTGAAAATTGATTTCATTCCAAGTTGGACTTTCCCAGTTAAATGTTAAATAAATAAAAAAAAATAGCCAAAATACTTGTTAGCTTGAATAAATAATCCATATCAATTACCCCAGCATTTCTTTACTTTGAGGAGGTTTCTACAAATGATCTGGTCTGTGCAGGACACATTTCTCAGTGTTCTCTAAGCTGTGCTAAATTTACTAGCTATTAAATCACGAACAATATAATCCTAACTGTCATTTTCTACCCTAAATAAGCTAGATACTCTAAGGTCAACTCAAATGCTGAACATGTGTAATCAAACGGTAATAATA
This sequence comes from Protopterus annectens, assembly GCF_019279795.1. NCBI lineage: Eukaryota > Metazoa > Chordata > Ceratodontiformes > Protopteridae > Protopterus > Protopterus annectens. The sequence goes on from NC_056733.1 coordinate 1,307,057,475, forward strand.
TTAATAATAATAATAATAATAATAATAATAATAATAATAATAATAATAATGATACTATATTGTAAGCCCTTGCTTTGTCCCAGACTCAACCCCATGACCTTAATGTAAACCCAGAAAACCCCACCTCCATACACACCCTCTCTGTATCATGCTAAGTAGATTACTAATCTTTTCCTAATTTCTTGGTGGGCTATAATTTTGTTTTACAAAATGTTCATCTTCCTGGTGAAATTTTATGGCTACATAGTGTGCACTGTGATGGGAACTAATTTAATTTCCTACCTTTCTGGTTGCATCTGGCAACCACGTCATATAGTCTTGTGCACACTTTGATTTCACTTTACGCTCTTAAAGCAGTTAAAGTTCTGCCTGAATGTTAGGCTGATAAAGCCTTTTGTTCAAGCCCAGAACTGTAGTTCCAACAGGCAGATTTTCTAGTTGAGAAGTGATGGTTGTGATCTGTAGCTAATAAAGGCGCACACGCGCACACACACACACACACACACACACACACACACACACACACACACAAAATCACTTGTTACTGCCCTATTAGGAGAATCTGGGGTCTACCAATTTTATGTTGTATGGATTCAGATGCACCAATTTTACATTCTATGGATTCAGACATATCAGATGGAGGAACGAATATCAATGGGGATGGTACCTATGGGAATGCCTTCATTTTAGATTTCAGCGGGGATTCCAATATTATTAGATACACTATCCAAAGGGAATGGGACAGGTTCTCCAAGTTATCTGATTTAAATTTAAGTTTTGACGCTCCCTTGAAGTTTATTTTTAGAAAAGGTAGATGTGTTAAGGACCTTATGGAAAACAAATACAGGGGTCTGGTTAATAAGAAGGTGGGAACTTTTAAATGTGGAGGATGTCAACAGTCTCCATTTATAGCTTATGTTTCTGAGGTGGTTGTTAGTAGTAGGAACAAACATATAATTTCTCAGTCATTGTAATTGTGATAGCGAAGGGCTTGTTTATATTGCAATGTGTAAGAAATGCAAAGCATTTTACATAGGTAAAAGAAAGGTGCTTAAACAGAATGATATATGAACACCTTTATGATATTAGGAGAGTTAATAGAAAGAATGCATTATATAAACATACACAGACCTGTGAGGCTGCTTTTTTTATATTTTTTGTAGTGGATGAGGTTGCCATGGATAGAACGGTTGGTTCTTGGGAGACCAAGTTAGAATACAGAGAGGTGTACTGGCAATTGTTGTTAGAAGTCAATAAGTGACCAGGTTTGAATGATATGGTCTCACTAGCCCCCATTTTGAAACTAAGAGCAGCAAAGTTGCAAGTCCCATACTCACAAAATGTTAGGATTACTAGCACTAATTATCTAGACAACAGTTGTTTTGCTACCACCTATAATTTTAACAAATATTTTAACACATATACTATAACTGTTATTACTTTTAAAAATGCATTATTATTATTGTTTTTTTTGTACATTGTTTTAATAGTATTTATTCATAACATGTTTTATATTGATTAATGATGGCATTTTTAGTAATTTATTTATATATATCAGTTGGGGAACATTTTACTGTTTATTTACAGAATTTAAAAAGGGCTTTGGGCAACGTTGCACAAATGTTTTTAAATATTTTGCTCCGTGAAGGGGTTAAAATGTCTTATTGGTATGACATGATTTTAAATTGCCTTATTAGTGCAGGTATAATTAAGGAGGGATTTGATTGTTTGTATTTTCTGATGAAGTTGTGTGATGAAAAAAAACTGGTTGTGTGTCAGTGTTTATTTTTTGCTGTGGCTTGCTGTGGACTTTATTAAACGTTATTTTGTGGTGGAAATGGCTTTTGCTGCTCTTATTTTGTTTATTGGTTTTGGTGTGAGCACTATTCCTCTTGAACTTGTTTGTGGTTTTATTTTTGAGGATGGAAGAGCTTATTGTCTCCACCAAAGCTGCTTCAGTCAGAAGCAGCAGTGAAAGGGCTATTGTAGACCTGATAGGCAAGGTTTCACAGTTTGTTGATTTGATGACCCCAATCTGTCACTCTTTGTTGAAGTCCGCCTCCTTTTCATCACTTCCTGGTAACCAGGAAGCTGGGATATCAGCCAGGCAAGGAAGTGGAGAGTTTTCCTGGCCATTCTGCAAACAGGGACAGCGGTGGTAATAACTCGTCCGTTTTCGATGGCTTGGGGACACCGGAGGTACTATGAGCTAGCAGTACGGTTAACAAATGTAATGGAGCTGCTTGTCAAGCATTCAGACAAGGAACGAGGACTCAAGGTGACTGTATCAATGTTTCTAACCATGCTGAAGTTAATCAGTGTAATTTGGACACTTGGTTGAAAAAACATGTGCCTTTTGACAGAACGGTGTTACATACTGATGAATCTGACATTTATACCAACAATTTAGAGAAATTACACGATCTGATGTTTAAATTCAAAATGCTTGATACTGATAATGTTTATTTAAGGGAATGTCTGAATTTAAAAATTGTACCTAAAGGACTGCAGGTATATAGGTACCTGAAAAACATTGAGGAGGGCTATGAGTTTCATTTAGATTTAATTACGATTTTTGACACCTGCAGTTTTGACATTTTGCATACTATAATTAAACAGAATGAAAGGGTTTTGGGATTATTAAATGAAAGGATTAATAATGTAAACACCTGCCTATTGAACGATTTGATGTTCACTATTGATGAGGTGAAAAAGAAATAGTTTGATTTAAGAGCACATATTGATGAAAAAGTAATGTTGATTGTTAATAGAAAGAAAAGGAAGTTAAATAGGGATTTGTATGAATATGAACAGAATATTCAATACCCTAAACCCAAAGGTTTTGTTAACTTTGAGAGGTATGGTAATGATGGTTTTTAACATAATAAGGGTAGAGTTAGTAATTATGGTTATAATTATTCTGATTCTGCAGATCACAACAACACCAACTCTGATGAATTGTTTATGCCTACTGATTACCGAGACCCTTTAGAGTATCCCTCCCCCTCCAAAGGTCCGAGAGACTGAAAAACAAGTCCATGACCAATTACTATCAGGACAATTGGAGGGAATGGAACAACAGGAGGTTGAGATAGATTTAATGGGTGGTACTGGTGTAATTATTGAAGTACAGGAGTTAGAGCTTGATGCATGTATAAGGAAGGAGGGACCCAAATTAATATGTCAGGGCCACACTATTTTTAATTATAGTAATTTGAAGGTTACCAAAGTTTTTTTTGATTTGTTTTCAAAAGGTTTTAAATGTGTTCCCATGAAAGAAATGCGATTTAAGCAAAGTTTTAATCGATTTGAAAATGTTTATCCGCAAAAAGAATTTGGAGCTTTTATTAAATGGAGAAAAAGAAATAGGTGGTGAACTAAGAAGGAAAAGTGTTTGGAATTCCCCCATTCCACCCCCAACTTAAAAATCTTGAGAATGTTTTGGAAATGGAGCTAAAATAAAGAATCCCTAGAAATAAGGTTATGTCTAATTTGACGGCTGATGAAAAGTCACTCTTGGAATCTATTAGGATGAATAAATATGTCAGGGTAATGAAGCCGGACAAGGGAGGGGGCACAGTTCTCATGGATTCCATCACCTATGATAGTAAGATGATGGATAAACTGTTGGATGAGAACAAATACACATGAGTTTCTATTACTGAAGTACATATAGCTTACAAGAAAATATATGTGGCACTTAATGATTTGGTCTTAGAAGGCTGTATAGACATGCAGACCTTTAGGTTTTTACATATCAAGGAGCCAAGAGTGCTTTCTATTTTTGGGATACCTAAGGTCCACAAAGACATACATGACCCTCCCTTGAGGTCCATTGTGGCAGCAAGTCAATCAGTTACTGCACCCATAGCCAAATATTTGGATTTTAGGTAAAAAATATGTATGTAGGTGCATGTAATGTTCTTATAAATTTGTGGGATTTTTTTAAGGAGTGTAAGGGATAAACAGATAGCTAACAATGTCGTTTTTATTACTGTTGATGTAGTTGACCTTTTTACTTCTATTCCCCATAAGGCTGGCCTGGATTTTTTTTAAGACATTTTAAGAAAAGACAACAAATTCACAGAGAAGGAGGTTTATGTATTTGTGATTTTAATGGAATTGGTTTTAAATAATAATTTCCTTTATTTTGAAGGGGAATTATTTTGGCAATTATAAGGAGTGGCTGTGGGGGCTATATGTGCCCTTACTTACGTCAACTTAGTAATGGCCTGGTGGGAGGAGAAATATGTGTTTATTTGAAGTTTTAAGGAATGATGGGCACTCTATAAACATTTTTTTGGATGATATCTGCCTATTTTGGACAGATAGTGAGGAAAGATTTATGGAATTCTTTGAATACATTTCCAACAGTACTGAAATTTTGAGATTTACCTGTAAGATAGGTTATAGAAACATCAATTACCTTGATGCCAGCATTCAGAAGGAGAGAATGGTTTTGGGTCAAAGGTTCTTAGGCAGGAGACGTATTGTAATTTGTTCTTACATTTTAAGAGTGCCCACCCATTCTTCCAGAAAAAAGGTATAGTGAAAGGTCAGTATGTAAGGGGTAGCAGGATGACATCTGAGGAAAAATATTTTTACAAGGAATGTGATTTGTTAAAGCAAATGTTTTAGAAAGAGGATACCCGGATACCTTAATACAAGAAATTCAGGAAGAAGTGCTTCAGCATAGGAATGGTAGATTTGCACCAATTTTACGTTCTATGGATTCAGACACACCAATTTTTCATTCTATGGATTCAGACATATCAGAGAGGGCAATGAATATCAATGGGGATGGTACCTATGAGAATGCCTTCATTTTAGGTTTCAGCGGGGATTCCAGTATTATTAGAGACACTGTCCAAAGGAAATTGGACAAGTTCTCCAAGTTATCTAATTTATATTTAAGTTTTGATGCTCCCTTGAAGTTTATATTTAGAAAAGGTAGATGTGTTAAGGACTTTATGGAAAACAAATATGGGGGTCAGGTTAATAAGAAGGTGGAAACCTTTAAGTGTGGAGCATGTAAACAGTGTCCATTTATAGCTAATGTCTTTGAGGTGGTTATTAGTAGTAGGAACAAACATACAATTTCTAAGTCATTATAATTGTAATACCAAAGGGCTTGTTTATATTGCAATGTGTAGGAAATGCAAAGCATTTTACATAGGTATGAACACCTTTATGATATTAGGAGAGGTAATGCAAAAAATGCATTATATAAACATACACAGACCTGTGAGGCTGCATTTTTTTACATTTTTTACATTTTTTTGTAGTGGATGAGGTTGCCATGGATAGAAGGGTAGGTTCTTGGGAGACCAAGTTAGAATACAGATAGGTGTACTGGCAATTGGTGTTAGAAGGGAATTATAAGAATTTAATTTTAAAATCCACCTTTGTTCAGCAGTTTCTGTTCTGTTAGTCATGTCACCTCCTTTAATTCCCTCTTGTAACATTTCCAATACCAAAAATTTAACAAAGGTGGATTTTAAAATTAAATTCTTATAATTCCCCAGGGATTAATGAAACAGTATTTTGAAGCCCTTTTTAAAGGGCAGAGCCCTTAAACATTAACTGCATTATTGTGCTTTAATAGATTTTAGATTGATGTTATGTGTTCCTAATTGACTTAATTGAATGATTGTGATTTTAAGGAATATTTTTAAATAGTTTTCAGTGTGTTTTTTATTCAGTCTGATGAAGCTGTACCAGAAACCGTGAAAGCGCTTACTGTTTTGTTCAGCTTGCTATTGGAATATTAAAGTGGACTTTCTTTGACCATTTTAACAAATATGCTATCACTGTTATTACTTTTAAAAATGCATTATTATCATTGTTTTTTTTTCTGCATTGTTTTACTAGTCTTTATTCATAACTTGTTTTATATTGATAAATGATGGCATTTTTAGTAATTTATTTATATATTGCAGTTGGGGAACATTTTACTGTTTATTTACAGACTTTCAAAAGGGCTTTGGGCAACGTTGCACAAATGTTTTTAAATATTTTGTTCCATGAAGTGGTTAAAATGTCTTATTGGTATCACATGATTTTAAATTGTCTTATTAGTGCAGGTATAATTAAGGAGGGATTTGATTGTTTGTATTTTCTGATGAAGTTGTGTGATAAAAACAAACTGGCTGTGTGTCAGCATTTATATTTTGCTGTGGCTTGCTGTGGACTTTATTAAACATTATTTTGCAGTGGAAATGGCTTTTGGTGCTCTTATTTTGTTTATTGGTTTTGGTGTGAGCACTATTCTTCCTGAACTTGTTCGTGACTATATTGTAAGGCCTTGCTTTGTCCCAGACTCAACCCCATGACCTTAATGTAAGCCCAGCAATCCCCTTCTCCACACACACCCTCTCTGTATCATGCTAAGTAGATTACTAATGTTTTCTAATATCTTGGTGGGATATAATTTTGTTTTACAAAATTTTCATCTTCCTGGTGAAATTTTATGGCCACATAGCATGCACTGTGATGGGAAGTACTTTAATTTCCTACCTTTCTGCTTGCATCTGGCAACCATATCATATAGTCTTGTGCACACTTTGATTTCACTTTACACTCTTAAAGCATTTAAAGTTCTGTCTGAACACACACACACACACACACACACACACACACACACACACACACACACACACACACACACACAAAATCACTTGTTACTGCCCTATTAGGAGAATCTGTGGTCTACCTAAATTTTTGTTTGCTTAGGACCCTACAAGTCTGAGATGTCCTTCAGAGCCATATCTCTTAACTATCTCTGATTTGCAGAATGTCCCCGATTTTTTCAAATTTGTCCTTGTCCCTCCCCTCTTAAAATTTGTGATTTTCTATGAAATCAATGAGGACTGCAGCCTGTCAATAATGATAGACATTAAAGTTCCATACTTCTTATTGTTTTAGAAAATATATACTGCTACTCTAACTTTTTAAGTGAGCTAGGGCAGTGTTTTAAAATGTCCCTGATTTTGAATCTTTGTCACCCATTTTTTTTTTCTGGCCTTCTCCAGATTTCTTGAACAAAGTAGTTGAGACGTATGCTCACAGCTACACTATTTGCCAATATGCCTTGTTCTCTCTCTCACACACACACACACACACACACACACACACACACACACACACACACACACACACACACACACACACACACACACACACACACACACACACACACACACACACACACACACACACACACACACACACCATACCTCTTAACTCTCCACATTTTTACAAAATGTCCAGATTTTTGTCTCATATTTTTGGTCTGTTCCTCATAAAAATTGTGGTTTTCTGACAAGTCATTGAGGACTGAAATTTAAAGATGTTTTGAGTTTCAGACTTTATAAAATGCACTGTAATACAAACCATTTTATTCTAGCTACTTTCTAAGTCTGTAACAGCAATATTTAAAATGTATACCTATATTTGGACCTTCCTTTCCTCGCCACATTATTTTTGACTTTGTCCAGATTTCTTGTGCTAAGAGGTTGAATGGTATCACATACACCCCCCCCCCCCTTGTGCTTGCACAAACACACATTCCTGTTGTGTAGATAAACTGCAAAAAGAGCTTGAGGAAGAAATGTTTGAGAAAAACATGGAATAGGTAAGTAAGTGTAATTTAAACTAGAGAGAAAGTGTGTGTGTGTGTGTGTGTGTGTGTGTGTGTGCGTGTGTGTGTGCGTGTGTGGGTGTGTGTGTAACTACTTTAAACTACAGAGAAAGTGTGCATGTGTACATGTGTATGTGTGTATGTAATTTAAACTAGTATTTCTGTTTATAATTGAGATATGTGTGTGTTGCTGTATGAGAGAGAAGGTGTGTGTGTGTGTTGCTGTGTGATAGAATCGGTGTTTGTATGTGTGTGCTGCTGTGTGATAGAATCGGTGTTTGTATGTGTGTATTGCTGTGTGAGAGTAGATAGAAGGTAGGTGTGTGGTTGTGTTTAACATACCTCTCAACTGTCCAGATTTAGCCTCATAGTTTTGGCCTGGTTCTCATAAAATCTGTGGCAATTCACAGAGGATTGAAGTAACTAAATAATGACATATGAGTTTCAGATTTCATATCCTTCACAAAATGCATACTAACACAAATCCTGTTATTCTGACAACTTTCTAAGTTAAAAAGAGCAATACTTAAAACCTGTCCCTATTTCTGGGTCATTGTATATCTGTTATTTTAGGCTTTGTCCAGATTTCTTGCACTTGGAGGTTGAGAGGCTTGCAAACCTCTCAATTGTTTAGATTTTTGTCTCATATTTTGGCCTATTCCACATAAAATTTGTGATTTTCTGGCAAATCACTGAAGATTGAAATAACTAAATAATGGCAAACATTTGAGTTTCAGACTTTATTCCTTCCAGAAAATGCAAACTAAGACAAATCATGTTAGTCTAGTAACTTTCTAAGTCTATAATAGCAATATTTAAAATCTATCCCTATTTTTGAGTCTTTGTACCCCCATTATTTTAGGCTTTGTCCAGGGTTCTTGTGCTAAGAGAGGTATGGAGGTATGGTATGTAATGCCCTAGCTGAGGGGGGGGGGGCAGTTTAGTCAATTAACTTGATCAGGCTTGACCCTGTAACTTGGTTGCAAGAGACAACAGCCTAAATCCTCTACACCAATTATCAGACTACTGAAGGAACTGTGAGCTTCAGTGGAGACAAGAGCCTGAATCCTGTATATCAGCTACCAGAATACTGACAGAAATGTGAGTTTGAGTTTCAGTGCATTTTCATGGAATTGTGAGTTTCAAGGGAAGAGAGGTTTACTGTTGCTCATGCAAAATCTGTTTTCAATGTGCAACTAACTGTTTTGTTTAGAAAATGGCAGTCACTGTTTGTGCTGAAGAATTTGAAAGCAGTGTTAGTAGCATAATTGCCTTTGGTGAAGAATGCTGTGGATTCAACTCCCACACCATGTAGATGAAGTCCTGGTATTCCAGTGATCTTTTGATTGCTGATTATTTGGTGCATTTTAAGGGGGGACAGTGGTTCTACACCCCTGAGTGTCTCTTCCTTTGTATGATATGCCTAGTAACTATGAACTTGCCAGTTTGTCAGTCATTCCCTGTTGCAATATTACCAGCTTACCATTTCTTTAATGTTACATAGGCAATTAATTCTTCGAGGGCAGAAGGCACTGAATTTGTAGATGAAACACTGAAATGTAAAGTTGTTTGCCAGTAGCAACCTCTTCATTACAGATCTTTATAATGTAGAATTATTCTAATGTCTTTTATTTCTGCAGAGACTATGCTTATCGACTGATATTGGTGGATTGTAATGACAGATGTCTGAGTGGCCTTTTTTGGTTGAAATTTTCTGAAATGGGTAGTTTTGTAATTATTGGTTCATACATTTTGTTTCATTGCTTACTGGAAGAATGTTCAAAACTCAAATTTAAAATCACATTCTAGCAAGTGGTATTGTATAATACAAGGAATATAATTTAATACAATCAGGAAGGTGAATCAAAGAACACATACATTTGTGTATTGACCTGGAATGTGTACAAGGAGCCTATGGTTTGAAAGGGGCCCAAGGATAAACCTAATCCTCCACTGTCCAGATTCATTTTCTTTGAATGTGCGTTTTAATGCCATTTCAATGAATGTGAGTTTCAAGGGCAGAGAAGTTTACTGCTCAGTCTGTTTTTTATTGTGAGACTGTATCATTTGTTTAGCAAATGGCTATTAGTATTTGGCTATTTCATTTCAATATCTGTAATCGTTGTAGATGTAAATAAAAAGCAGTATGCACACTGACAGGTTTGAACAGTGTTTGTGGTAACTGGAGAGAAATAGCCAATTAGTGGAAATTTGCAATGGCTGGGGAGGGAGCTGCTGCTGGGAAGGGGGGGTGCTGCAGGATGGGCTGCTCTGGGGGGCCCTGATTTATTACCCTGCCTAGGGTCCCATTTGCCTTGATCCAGCTCTGTGTATACACTCAAGTTGCCTGCTGTTAGATTATAATCCATAAATATCTAGGTACAGACGCTGGAGAACACAGTACTTAACATTACCAACACAGCACAGTTATACTTGAATAATGTCAAAGTGCAATTTATACAGGATGGCATCATCAGTATATGTTACAGGAAAATGTTTGGAGGAGTATCTAACATAGCTGTGGACTCACATGCCATTTTTAAAATTGTCACAACACTGATTGTTGAATGAACACACACATACACACACACACACACACACACACACACACACACACACACACACACACACACACACACACACACACACACACACACACACACACACACACACACACAAACACACACACACACCAGTTGCCCATAGTGAAACTAGAACCCTACCTATATACAGAATGCAGTATTTAATGCAAGTGCCAGAACACAAGTGTGGCTTTCATACTGTCAGATAACATTTTATAGGTGATGATATCAGCAGTGTCTGATGAGAAAAAGATGGTAGTAGGAGTGTCTCACATGCTGTTCTAAAACGGTCTCTAGAATATGAACTAACTGAACACAAACACAAGTTGACCACAGTGAGACTAAAATCCTTGCCTATCTACAGAATGTCTCTAGAATATAAACTAATTGAACACACACACACACACACACACACACACACACACACACACACACACACACACACACACACACACACACACACACACACATACACACACATGTTACCTAATTATCTACAGAACACAGTACTTAACACAAGTACCACAGTACACGTCTGGCTGTTATAGTGTCAGACAACACTTTATAGCTGATGACATCAACAGTGAACTGGTGAAGAAGATGGTAGTAAGAGTGTCTCATATGCTGTTCTAAAACAGTCTCTGGAATGTGAACTAAGTGAACACAAATGCACACACATACTCACAAGCTGACTACAGTGAGACTAGAAACCCTACGTAACTAGCTAGAGAGCATTGTACTTAATGCAACCACCACAGCACAAGTCTAGTTATTACAGTGTCAGACAACACTTTATAGATGATAACATCAGCAGTGTATGTTTGTGAGAAGACATTGGGAGACCTGCATGAAATGGCTGTATAGGCATGTATGACTGTCAAAATATTTGTTCTGCTTAAGCCTGGATTGCTGATAGAAGGATGCAGACTCATAATCTACTGACTAGACATACACACACACACACACACATACACACACACACACACACACACACACACACACACACACACACACACACACACACACACACACACACACACACACACACACACACACACACAGTGGTTGACTGCAGTGAGATTAGAACATCTAATTAATTGTACAAGCTAGACAATTCTGTAGTTAATGCAAGCACTACAGCACAAGTCTGACTTTTGCACTGCTATTGGACAATTTATAGTGGACGACATCATCACTGATGTTAGGAGGCTTGTATGAAATGGCTGTGTTGGCTGGTACAACTATAAAAATATTTTCTGCATGGGACTGGATTGATGCCAGTAGGATACAGACACATGTCCTTCTGACTCTGCACACACACACAGTTACACATACATAGAGACACATGCATAATGTGGCTGTTGTGTTAAGTTAACTCACATGCGACACATGCATAATGTGGCTGTTCTGTTACGTTAACTCACATGTAAGTATTTTGTTCCCATCTGCAGAACACACTAATTAATAATTGCACCATAAATAACCACTCCAAAGCAAATGGATGTTAAAATAATGACAAGAAAGGCTTCAGATCCAAAAAGCAGCACAGATTTAATAAAATCCATAGCGCTACAGCTGAAAAAGCCTTCTAAGAGTAAAAAACACATTTTGATCATACCTTAAATACACTATAAACACCTTAAACAAACAATTAAACAATTATCCAATAACATTAATTAAAATAAATACTTCAAATTGCATTCTTTATTGAGCCCAAAAGGCTCCAGAGTATTATATTTCAAAATAAAAAGTGTTTCCTTTCTTAAAAGTTTTTCTTTTATGCCTGTGCACTCTCCCAAACATACCTCTACCGTTTCAAAAATGCAACCCTTTAATTCATCAGGGTTAGCATGATGTAAAGACATAAAATGATTACCCAAAGGACTATCCAATCTTTTATTTTTTTATATCTCTGATGTGTTCTTGAAAACAAACTTGAAAACTTCTATGTCTCCCCAATATAAAATAAATTACAAGTACATTTCAGGACATAAATTATCCCTTCTGTGTTGCGTGAATAGTTACCATTTGTCACAAACCTGGTTTCATTTATATATGGAAAGAAATTAACTACCTGCTTACAGTTATTTTTATAATTGCACCATCCCTGAAGTATGTTTTTGCCTTGTTATACTGGTCTTTATAGCTCATACCATCATCATTATATGATGTGGGTAACATATCTTGTTATGAGAGTGGTGTGCAAAGTGCGGCTTTGTTATTTTCTGTTGTGTTTCCAATGTGCAGGTATACTTCAAAAGACAGCTTCTCAAAATAGATGCAAAAAGCTGTCAAGAATGCATATAGCAGAACTGAGACATATGCAGCTGTTTCTCAATATATTGCGTACATTACACACTATCACACAAACAGCATGCATGCAACTGTGCATGTATGTGTGTTCATATTTGTGATGAACTGATGTCCAGATTAATACATGCAAAAGACAATTTTAATTTCTCTATTGTTTTTGCTGATTTATTTTCTCCAAGTCTTTTGGGTTTCCAATACCATGATGGGAATAGACCCCATTCCTAAGTTAAAGTATGATTAAAGTTCATGAAATGAGTATTGTTTCAATCTTTGATGTTAGTCAGAAGTGCTCTTCACAGCACCTGCAATGTGACCAGAACTAACTCCATTATTCCTACTGCTATTGGAACTGTCTGGGTATCCTTCTTCCACACTAAACTCATTTCTGCCTGTAAATCCTGGTATTTTATGACTTTGTGTCTCTCTGTATGTAAGACGCTGTAGTAACTGGGTGTAGCAATTTTAATGATCAATGCTATTTTTGTCTTCTTTTCACAGACTACTATAGCTGGTTTTCTAGCATCTATTTCTTGAATAGTAATGAGTGATCCCATGTGATATAAACTTCATCATTTTATATAATGCTTTGTGGCTCATGTTTTCAATGCTGTTTGTATAATTCCCAGTGCAACAGTCTTGCCACATTATTATGCCTTTCAGTATATAATCCTTTTGCCATTAGTATAGCACAACCAGCAACACGATGCACAACTGTTTCCAATTCTGTTTTACAAAATCTGCATTTTTCTGTTTCTCCCACATGTTCAATGGACTTTGTAAACAACATGTGTGTAGTCCACTATCCTGGGCCACCAATATCAACCTTTTATCATTTGGTTTAAATTCACCTCTCCTTAACCATTCCTACATTCAGTCCTCATCAACATGAGGTTGTTCCAAGAGTTTTCTGTACTTGCAGCTATATTTATGCATTTTCCACATTTCTTGCCTTATCATCTAATCATTTACCTTATTTATTTATTTATTTTTATTTTACATTTGTTGACCAGGATAGTCTGACTGGATTGATGTCCATTTTCAGTAGAGTCCCGGGGAGATAAGCTCTAAGAGATTACTAGACTACTAACATACAGGTACTAGTTGTTATACAGTTAAATACTACAAATTTTAAACAGTTCAGGAATCTTCACAGTTTATACAAAAAACATGTTACAAGCATTAGATAAGCTATTTTAGACTTTATGTACAAGACGTCATACTTCAAGTTTCAACAGTTCAGCAATGCTCACAGTTTAAACAATACTTGTTGCCTGCCTTAGGTAGGATGCTTTAGAATTATATGCAGAAGAATTTAACTATGTATTTTAAATTATCTCTCTTAGGATAAGATATGTTTTTGCCAAGGATAGGCCTTGATCTAAAAAGACACAGATAGAGCAGGAATTAGGTATTAAGAGAGGATATTTGGTATATAGTATGAGATTAATCTGGATTTGTACAGGGACATAACCAATAGGTTTTAAGATAGAGTTTCAGATTGTGTTTAAAATGTGTAAATGAAGACAGTGATGTAAGTTCATGAGGGAGTTGGTTCCAATACTTTCCAACTGCATTTGAGATTAGAGCATCTCCTGCCATGTTATTAGATTTACATGTTGATACAAGTAGTTTATTAGATGAGCATAAAGTTGAAAGGTTCTTATATTGGGTAATGAGTCTAGCAGGTATTGGGGTATTGGTAGGTTGGAAAAGGGTTTTGTGTGCAATGGTGAGTTGTTTAAAGTGAATCTGATTCAGGCTCTAACCAGCCTAATTGTTTCAGATTATGGCAGTGATGGATCCTAAAGGAGGAAGCAGTAGCAAATCTGGCAACGCTATTGTAAGCGTTGGCTAGCTTGTTAAGATTATTTTTTGACAAATTAGTATATATGGAAGAAGCATAGAGAAGTGTGGAGATAAGGTGGGAATAGGCAATAGTGGTTCTGGCTAGTGGGGAGAGAAAGGGTTTTATCTTATAGAGGGAGCCTAGTTTCCTGTTGACAGTTTTTATGGCATTGTTGATATGGGTTTCAAAGTCCAGGTTGTTATCAATGGTTACCCCTAGAAGTTTAGTTGTTGGATCGGAGATATGAGTGTACCATTACTGGATAAGACTGAAAAGTTCATTGGGAGTGATTTATGGGTAGGAGTGAAGAGGAAGAGTTTGTTATTTGGGGGATTCAAGAGGAGGCAGTGTTGTAGATACCAGTTTTCTGTTTTATTGAACATTGTCTGAGTTAGAATCTATAGTTGGGATTGAGATTTAGCTGAGGAGATTATTGTCAAATCATCTGCATATTGTACACAGTTAGATAAAGGAATAGTTAGGTTGAGGTCATTGATAAATATTGAGAAAAGGAGGGGGTCCAATATAGAGCCGTGAGGAACACCTAGCGTAACTGGGAGATGGGATGAGAGGTTGTTGTCCCATAGAACTGCCTGCTGTCTATTATCAAGGTAGGACTGGAACCATTTTATAGTCTTTGTGTCCAGAGAGAAGGATTTTAGAATATTGAGAAGTAAGTGGTGGTTGACCATGTCGAATGCTTTTGAAAGGTCGATGAAAAGTGCTGAATAGAGAAGATTGTTATTATGGTTTTTATTGATGCTGTCAGTGAATGATAGGCATGCAGTTGTTGTACTGTGGAAAGGCCTGAAGCCATGTTGAGATTTGGCCAGTAAATTGCTCTGGAGTGGGTGGTCTAGTAACTGCCTGTGGATGCACTTTAACATTATTTTAGCTAATGGGGAAAGTAGAGCTATGGGACGATAGTTAGAATATTCTCTGGAGTTTCCACCCTTGTGTAGGGGGATAATGTAGGAGATTTTCCAGATGGTGGGAATAGTGATTTCTTGTATGGTTCTATTTATCAGCAATGATACAGGATAAGCTATGACTCTGGCTGCCTTTTGCAGGTATTCAGCAGGTAGCTGGTCAGCCGAGGGGGTAGTAGGTTTTAATTTACTTAAGAGGTTGCAGATGAGGGAAGTTGGGACAGGTTGCAGGTTTAAAGTTGGGAGAGAGTTAGTAGTATTGGTTGGAAGGGCAGAGCTATTGGCTTATATTCTTTCTTTTGTTTTTTTGGCACATTCGGTTGATGCCTGATTTTTATCTACTTCTAGTTTGATTTTCATTCCCACTTGACACAGATATGCTTCTGCTAAACTAAGCAGAGAAGTCATCTTGGACTTATTCTCCTCATGTTTTGAAACTTCACTATCTTTGCATCTTGTGAGGTCAGCAGATATGTATGCAGTGTTATGATTGCAGATCTATAAATGTAATCAATTTTGAGGAGGCCCATACCTCCTTCAGAACTGGGAATATATAATCTTTGTTTATACTGATTTTTATAAATCATTTGATAAACATGAAGCATTTTTCTTGTTTTTCTGTCCAACTGATCATACATTTTGGGGCCAGTCATTTATTCTAAAACTGTAAGTTAGGACAAGAAGAGCAAATTGATTTATAGCTTGGACTTTGTTTCTAGATGTCAGAGCTATTTTCAGTATCAATTTTAGTCTTCTAAAGTATTCCTTATTAAGTTTTATTTGCATTTGTTCATGCTTTATTGCTGATCCTTCATCAATTCTCAAACATTTATACACTCAGTCTTGCTCAAGTTCTTTTATATGCCATTCCTGTCCCAAACTGATACTTTATTGGTGCTGCAGCATTCCTGCTTTAAATGTTGCTTTTGCACATTTATCATAGGTATATAGGTGTGTACTAGGCTAATGGTCTTGGAGCCTTTACAAGCCTAGCCCATAGAAGTGCACTGGCATTGTGCTGTCCTACATTAGTTCCCAGTGCCTCAATCAAGAAGAACCACTGGAGTGGTCCCTGGGGTGAACTTTCTATTTCTCATCCCCTCATCAAAATTTCTCTTGAAGAGGGCCAGTGAGGTGCTCTGCTTGACATGTATTGAAAGTCTGTTCCATAGCATGGGCAGTCTGGGTTATGAACCTGTCCCTCCAGCATGTTCTGTTGATTGTGGTCATGAGGTTGAGATCTCCTGAGGGAGGAATGGTATCAAAGGCCTTCATCAGATCGAGGTAGGCTGTATGAACTGCCTTACCTTCATCCACAGCTCTGATGACTGACTCAAAGAAGTCAACCAGGTTGAGCTGGCATGATCGACCTTTCACAAAACCAGATTGCGTGGGATCTACAGTGTGGAGATTCTCTATATCCTTGTTAATTAGGTCCATGATGATGCACTCCATAGCCTTACATAGACTTGTCAGGCTAATGGGGCGACAATTTCCAGGGTCTGTAATCGCTCCTCCTTTATGGAGAAGGATGACTGTAGCAGTGCACCATTTGGTAGGGACAAAGCCGGAGGTGAGGCTGTGAGTGAACAGGGCACACAGATGTGGTACCAGTTCACTTCGTAATTCATGAAGAACACAGCCAGGGATATTGCTGAGTCCCATGGAAGCTGTATTCTTGGCCTTTGCAGCTTTAACCTGTGCTGCAGTAATGCTGGGTGCCTGGTATTCTTCTGATATTGAGATTGTTCCTTTAGGGTGGGAGAGAGGGATAATGTTGGCACTGAATCTGTTGGCCAGTATGTTGGCAATATCTGTTGGCTCAGTATTGGAGGTACCACTGTGCAGTAACTCAGAGCAGATCTGGGTATTGCCATGGAAAACTATAGAAGGCTTTGTGGTTGTTTTTAGGGCCTGCCACAATTCTGCCTACATAGCTGGCTTTGGAGGTTTTGATGAGGGGATCTCAACTTTTTGTTGAGGCTAATAAGGGAATTTTTCCAGTCTTGGGACTTTTCTACAATAGTTTCTTCCTTCTGTTGTAGAGTTTATTAATGGCAAGACAAAATTACATTCTTGTATTGTTTTGACCACTTGTATTTGTGCTTTCAGTTCCTCATCTGATTAACTATACCGTTTTAAATCACCCACAAAAAGAAGATAAGTCTTTGCACTTTTTTTTCTGAGAGGCAAATTGTAGCCATGACCTAATCTGTTAAGTAGACAGCTAAATGGGTTAAGGGCAAGACAAAAGAACAGTGGTGACAAAGAGCCACCTTGGAATACCACGTTTGAATTTTTATCCTATAATAATAATTTGTCCTATATCATGGCTTAACTGCAGAATGGTTTGCCATTCTTTCATGGTCACTGTAATGTTAATCGATCAGTGTAGGGAGTATCTTCTACATTTGTAAGCACTCTTTATCCACAAATTTGGGATGCTGTCAAATGCATTGTTGTAGTCTATCCATGCCATACTTAGAGTCTTCCCCTTTTTACAGTTCTCCGTTATGACATTATTTAACAACAAATGATCCTTTGTTCCCTATGTCTTTCTTTCATTACCCTTTTGTTCTATTGCCATGATTGAGTTTTCTTCTAAGTGACTATAAACTGTCAGCATCAATTCCAGTGTACAGTTTATAAATTAATGGAAGTTAAATTATTGGTCTATAGTTTTTAAGATAGTTTGCAAGTTCTGTCTTAAGGAGGAGTATTGTTTTTCCTGTTGTTAACTGGGTTGACATCTGTTCTTGGTGCGCATATGAATAGTTCTTATTCTTGGCTAAATATTCATGTAAACCTGTTAATACATTTAGCCAGGTACTTCATCTCAGCCTGGGGTTTTCCATTTAGGAGATTTTCTTAATTTTGTTTCAATTTCTCTGTCCATTACTTCATTCCATTTCATATCCTGTACATTTGAACTTCTTATGACTTCTTTTACTTCTTCTATCCATTTAGCATCTTTGTTATGTTCCATAGGATCTTCGTAGATGGTGGTGTTTTTAATCCTTTTGCCTTGTTTCCCAGTTCTCTGTAAGTCTTTTTGGGGCCATCAATAAACTGATTATTTTGTACTTTTCCTTTATATTTATCTGCATATCTTTTAAGTTTTTTCTGCCAGTGCTGATATTTTTAGTTTATTATTTACAATAGTGCATGATAGTTCCTGATCTGTTATGATACTTCACATTGCTTTTATCATGTCTATCTTTCTGAGTATTTTTGTTGATCTATTCCCACTTCTGTAATCTTCTAACAGTGGCATTTCTTGTCTTAACTGCTTTATAGTTTTTATAGTTTTCTCTATTTGATTCTTCCATGATGGCATTTGATTTCTACCCTTACTCTCCCTTACTGCCCTGTGTTTTTGTGGTAAGACTATCTGTTCTTAATTTAGCTGCACAGTAATATACCTATTTAATGTTGTTATATACATGAATTTCTTTGAACAATCCTGATTACTGTGTTCATTTTTTATCAAACTTCTAACATTGTGGGTCTTATTAACTTTCTGTAGTCTATTTCTTTCATTAATCTTAACATGTCTATCCATCTCTAGTAAATCAAGCAAATCTTCTCTTAGATCATTTACTTCTAAACTGAGGGCACATTATTTGTTCTTCATCTCCTGGGGGTATTCTACAATAATTTCCACCACATCTCATGCTATATTCTATTCAGTTTTATCCTGTGCCATCTGTTGCTCTTTCATATCAGAACTTCACTGGCATATCACTCCACAACATTGACAACATCAGAGTTGACACAGTTTGCTGTTCTTTCCCTTGCAGTGTGCTAGATTAGGGACTTCTATTTTAAAGTAGTTATTAGACATTAGACAAGCTAAAGGGTAAAATAGGTCTAGAAACTGTGTTTCATTTATGCATAAAAGACAGTTAAACAGAAAGAAAGAATAACCTTGCTGGTCAAGCATGAGAGACAGTTTATTAGAAAGGAAAAGATATGCATGATGTGTGCAGAAAATACAGACATACATAATGTTCTTTTCTCAAGGGAAAGATACAATCTTGCCAACTACAGAATGTTCCTTAATGGAATGTTAAATAAAGCACATATGAGACAACCAAGGTTAGGGGGAGTGAATGCAGTTTACAAAGGAAAATCACTGGACTGAAGCAATATAATATGCTGTGTTCAGGATAGTAGTTCAGTTAAGGTTAGTTAGTTTATTCAACCTGACATTACAGAAAAGATTACATACACTCGAGCCTGAGTATTGACGTCAGGTCAAATAAAGACTGTTTCCATTTACATCATTTAGGACAATCAGAAGACATGTGCAGTAACTTTGAATATATTTAGCAGCACTGTCATTATCAGCACTGTTAATGAAGAGAGTATTCGAGTATTGTAAACATCTAATAAAGCCTTATTGAATTAACTACGGTGTTTGGAGAATTCATTCTGTAAAGTACACAAAACTTGGCCAATAAAGGAGAGACTGGCACCTGTTCAGCATAATCTTGGGTAATTAACAGATAAAGCTGTTAGTTTCAGTCTCATTTCAGTTGTTTCCAGTTAATTCCAGTACAGTGCAGTCTTATCAATTTTTACAATGGTGAGCCACTATGAATGGGGTGAACAGTTAAAGTAAATCCCAAAACCCCATAGATCCTTGCATCAGCAGTCAGACTATGTTGTGTTCTACAAAAAATCTACAGAATAGCAGTATTTCATTCAATTACAGGTATTTTACAGACTACGGAATAGCAGTGTTTTCATTCCAGTGCAGCACTCCATATTTTGCTCAAATACATGTGTTCTACAGAGCGAGTATTCCAAGCAGCCTTTTCAGCAAAACTTCAACAGAAACAGCTGCAGTAAGTAACCCTTTCAAATACAGTTTTAGTGCAGCAGCCAGCTTACTACAAGGTTTCATTAACAGTTTATAGTGACAGCAAATGTTTCATAACAGACTTTTCAGCAGCATACCAGTATTTTTTCATAAATAAAGACTGTGAACTCTATACAGAATAAGCCAGAAATGATGGCACTACTGTTTCTCATTACAGAAAAGACTTTTCAGTAAGACAGCACTACTTCATGCAGAAAATGGACACAGCAGATGACCTCTACTTATAGTCAATGCAACTGTTAGCCAAAGTGCACAGCACCAGTGTTTACTTTAGAAAAAGCCTCAAACAACTTCAGCAGACCAGTATTAAATCAAAGCGGTGTTCCTTCAGAATATAAAAGATATTATCCAGTTAACAACTATCTCAACAAACTTTCGATTTTCCAGTGTGACGTCACACAGCCAAAAAGCAAGAATAAGGTTAATAAACTATAGATGACAGCACACATTCTTCAAGGACCATAAAGTTATGTAAGACTTTATATGTACCTTTTAGTTAACAGCTTAAAAATTTTAAATTTATCAGTAAACGTTATTTCCATACCTGTTGTATAAACATGTCAAGTAATACTGCTACAGTTAAAACATCAGTAAATTTTTGGTTTCATTTTAAAACCTGGGTAAAGCAGTATAAAAATGTTCTCTTAAAGTTAAAGGTTATTAGTTCAAGAATGTTAAATAAGTCTAAATGCAAAAGGGTTAAATCACAGAAGCAGGCTATCAGTACGGTTTCAGACACATGTTCAGCATATACAATTCAACATACACAGTTAAGTTGTAGTAATACAAATGTTTAGAATGTCATAAATTCTTTTTTACATATAATTCAAAATACAAAAGTATGTTGTAGTATTAAACATACAAATGTCAACACAGTCAACATACATAACATTCAGGCAATGTCTCAAATTCACATTACTTCACCTAGTTTCTTATTTTCAGAATTAAGTGCAAATATTGCACTGAGTAGGGATAAGATCAAACAGAGTTCAGATTTTAATAAAGTAAATTCCAGTATAACTGAAAAACAGACTTCAGTACAAGGTAAAATTGCTACGGTTTCAGAGCAAAATAAAGAAAAAATGCATTCCATAGCTATCTATAAAGGTTCATGGGTTCATAGATTAGTATTTTGTCTGTCTGGCACCAACTCAGGAAATTAATATGTTATTGTTTAAGGTTAAAACAAATGACATTGTTTACAGCCAAATCAACTTCAGTTACACATAAATCTTTATTAGAGGACACAAATGCAGTTTTATCAGGATTTAAAGCATCAAAGATTACAGCAGCTAACAGTTCAAAATGTAACAGCTCTGTACTAGGTATGAACATGTCATTAGAGAGATTCACTTCATAATCTTGAATTACTGAAATCTCGAATTTCAGTTTTTCGAGACCGTGAAATAGAATCCACACAACACCAAAACACCAAAACCGAGAAGTCCAAAACCACAAAATTCAAAACACCTAAAACACAGCACACACCAGACCACACATATACCAAAACACCCACATCACAACATAAACAAACAAAACAACACACGCCCACAAACCTACAACACAAATAAGCAGGGGTGCAAGCCCCCCTGCACCCCCCATGTGGGGGCTGTGCCCCCACCCCCCTACTTATATATACTAAATCCGAGATTGCACAAACAGTAAGCAAAAGCAAACACACACACACACACACACACACACACACACACACACACACACACACACATGCATTCTACAGTCCCTCACACATACACATATCAGCACACTCACATACACTCAAACTCCTAACCAAAACCCTTACAAAACACTCACTTACCTGAAATAACACCTAAATCCACACAAGGCACTGCACACCATCCAAATACAATCCCAGACATTACGTAGCATAAAGTCATAACTGCGAATTCGAGATATTCGAATTCACGATTATGCACTTTCACTATTTTCAAATGTCACCTTTATAGTCTCGAGATACTGAAATTCGACATTTCAGCATTTTGAGATTATAAAGTGTTTTCCATTAGAGTTATATGCTGTTTTAGACTTCAGTGACAAGATTTGGGCAAATGTACAGATTTTAAGGAACTTGCAGATTTATGGGTTAAAGATAAAATAAATTCCAGTTCAGATGATACAGCTAAAGTGCTCAGAAAGAGATATTTGGTGTGGCCAGTTAGAAAAAAAGTAAATGTATACCTCTATGTCTTGTAAGGTATATCAGAAATAACAGTCCAATTAATTCACAGAATAAAGGGTTTACAGTTACAGATTTGGCAAATTAATTTTTTGTGTTATTGTTTTGTTTAGCAGTCATTAATTAAGAGCTTTGTATTAAAGTGTTGCAATGCATAAACAATAAGCAATGATATAGATAAAGACAAAATAATGTTTGCTAGTTTACAGCATGTAAAATGTAATGTCAATGCTACATTGTCAAGGTGACATTGCAGTTAAGAGTTCAGATCCTATGTATAAAAGAGTGCATTATGTAATCCGTTTAGGGCTGTATATGTTTCATACAGAAATGGCAGTTTGCCAAGCACATCAGATCAGATTACAGCCAGTTTAGCAAGCTAAATTAAAGACAGTACTGTATGGCATAAGGCATAAGGCAGTATTCCAAACATCAGTTTATCCAAGAAAATTGTAGACAGTAATGATAAATTCTTGCAGCATTCAGTACTACTGAAAAGTAAAATGATGTCAGCTAAAGAAATGGTTATGGTGAGACAGTGGGTGGGGATTCACTCACAGAACAGTATGTTAAAATCTAAGGGTCATGAGAGAAAATGTAAAAAGTTCAACAGGTAAAACTGATTTTATATAGGTGCAGAAATGCACAGTGTTACATTATTACTTTAGTTTCATTTGAAGTTATCAGTTTGCTTACAGACTTGCAAGAGCTTATTGGCAGCAAATGTTTATTTCATGGAGAAAAATGTAAATAAAGTCAGTACAGTAAGCAATGGTATCAGTTTACAGTTGCTAAAGCTGTAAATGTTTATTTCATGCAGAAAATGTAAATAAGGCCAGGGCAATAAACAATGTTATCACTTTATAATTGTTAAAGATGCAGATGTTATTTTAAGGACCTGATACTAAATACAATCAAGACCTTTAGTCACCCAGCCTTGCACAAGAAATGAAAAGAAGAGGTTTAAAAGGCCTAACTATAAAAAGGACACTTCAACATTAAAGCAGGCCTTTCTTTACCTCATCAGCGACTGGGACAATGCAGAGTAAAATTTGGCAAGAGGTGTGGTGCATAAATTGACTGTCTATGTGCTTTAGTTATTTCTTCAATGTTTTGTTTAAAGTTAAAATGTATGAGTTAAAGCAAGTCTGTATGTTTTCAGACAGTTATATAACAGTACTTGTTTCAGTATATGTTTTTTCTATGTTCAGACAATACTGACAGGAAAACTGTTTTCAGTTCATTTTTATCTGTGTTCATGTAACACTGTCAAAATGTTCTCATGTTTCAGACAGTTTATCAACAGTGCTAGTTTTCAGTCTATAATTATGGGTTAATGCACACATAATAGCATTTTAATTATCATACAGTGCTATTGGCAAACAGAAGTATATTTGCACAAAAGTAATGTTCTTTTTATTGTATAGTTGTTTTATTGCAAAGTTTTTGTTGTGATTTTTTTTTTTTTATTTTGCAAAAGTGACACGTAATAATCGAATATTTGATGTACTGAACGTTTTTGTACATGGATGTCGGTTCAATACACAGTACCTCAATTTAGTGAACAGTTAAAAATTATTTAAAGAGTAGTTTAAGGGTAAATTTACAATATGCCTTTTGTAATGTGTGATGATTTGTGTTTGGTTTTAATATTTTAAAGTATTTTAAAGTATTTTTGCATAGGAACACATTTATACATTAGGATACAACAGTATATATACAGTGATGCAATTTTGGTGCACTTATCACTTTAAGAAAACATGCATCATTTAGTTGGCGCCAAAATGAAGTATTTAAACTAACAAAAATGTAATGAGATGTTCTGATGAAGCCCACATTTCAGTGGGTGAAAGCGCTTAACAACTATTAAAAGGAGATTTTTTAAGCCAATGTTTAGTGCTGTCTGCATTCATTGGTGATTTAAATTTCGAGTGGTTTCATCATTTTAGGAGTCAGTGGACTAGCGTTCTTACAACAAGATTTCTGGTGATATGTTCAGACAATACCAACAGGAAAAGGTACTAATAGTTTGGTTTTCAGAATATAACATGTATCAATTTCACTTATGCTTTTATCTGTGTTCAGTTAACACTGGCAAATTATATTCTTTTAGTATTAGTTTAGTTAGTTTCCAGAATATACACAGCTATTTTAAATGTTCAGTATATGCTCTTGTAAATTTCAGTCAAGATTCAAACTGTGACATTCATACTCAGTTATGTGTTCAGTATAGTATATTTCAGTCAGATCTCAGAATATAAAAATAATACTCAGTTACTTCACATTATTCAGTCATTAGTTTTAAGGGTAACGTAACAGAATTACATTATTTAGTTAAGGGTAATGTGACAGAATTATTTTTTACAGGCTTATTAAAATAAGTTATCTAAATAATAGGTAGTGATAGTTATTCAGTATACTCAAGGCATGACGTGGCAGGCTTAATTTGTTAGTTAATTTACAGATTGCAGTATACTTTACATAATTATTGTACATTAGCTAAGAAGTTAAAAAATACACTAACAGAAAATGCAAAGGTATAGACCTGAAATACAGAAAGTATAAGTTTTAATAAATTATTAAGATAAGTTACCTAAAGTATAGGCAGTAATAGTTATTCAACGCACTTAAGGGATAACAGGATAGGCTTAATTTGTTAATGAGTTTACAGATTACAGTGCACTTTACATAATTATTGTACAATAGTCAGAAAAATAAAAGGACACTAATAGACAATGCAAAGGTATAGACTTAAAATACAGAAAGTATAGGTTTTAGTAAACTATTATAGCTCATAAATATTCATAAAATATTTCAGACACAAATTTAGGAGGCAGATATCTGTTACAGAACATAAAAGTTAAAAAAGGTAAGTAGCATTATAGACTAAATTTAAAAGAAAATTTATAGACACAAGTTAACACAGGATATGGTAATTATGCTTCAAGACCACTTATAAAGTTATCTCTTTAGTGCAGATTTCAATTAGTCTTCAGAAAATAGCCATCATGCTTGATAGGCTATACAATAAAAAATAGTACAATGTTTAAAAATTTAAATCTATGAATAACAGAAAAAGGTTTCATTTGCTATAAGAGAGAAACATCATAGTACTCTAAGGCACCAGTTCATAAGGTAAAAAAGCATAGGTAACTTTATCATTACAGCATACAGAGATGTGGAAGAAAAATAGGCAGGGTTATCAGTTCGTACTCTGTCTAACTTAAATAAAGATTCACAAAGACAGGTTAATCAGCTTTAAATGCCACAGAATTAAAAGACATTCATTTTCAGAATAATGTACAGGTTTTGAATATATCACTCATACATCACAACTTAGACTTAAAGACTCTAAAGACTATGAATCTAGGTAATATAAAAATCAAATTATAAAGTTAATAGACTTCAAGCCTGGTGAACAATTGCCTAGTTATAATTAAATTATAAAGTTAAAATACTTAAATCCAAACAGGCCATAAATGCTTAAGTGACACCTAGTCATCAAAATTAAAATTACAGGTTTACCAAATTAAAATATATATATATTTTTTTCAGATTATGAGTCAGGTAGCACAAAGCTGTATACAGTAGTTAGCAATACAGCTGTAAGGTAACTACAGATCTATATCCCTATAGACTTTTGTTAGGGTCCTCAGGGGCAAGTGTTAGATTAGGGACTTCCATTTTAAAGTAGTTATTAAACATTAGACAGTCTTAAGGGGAAAATAGGCCTTGAAATTGTGTTTCATTTAGGCATAAAAGACAGTTAAGCAGAAAGAAAGAATAACCTTACTGGTCAAGCATGAGGGACAGTTTATTAGAAAGGAAAGATAAGCATGAAGTGTGCAGAAAATACAGACTTATAGAATGTTCTTTTCTCAAGAGAAAGATACAGTCTTGCCAGGTACAGAATGTTCCTTAATGGAATGTTAAATAAAGCACATACGATGCAACCAAGGTTAGGGGGAGTGAATGTGGTTTACAAAGGAAAATCACTGGACTGAAGCAATATACTATGCTGTGTTCAGGATAGCAGTTCAATTAAGGTTCTTTAATTTATTTGACATGACATTACAGAAAAGATTACAGACACTCGAGCCTGAGTACTGAAGTCAGGTCAAATAAATTCTGTTTCTGCTTACATCATTCAGGACAATCAGAAGATATGTGCAGTAACTATGGATATATTTAGCAGCACTGTTATCAGCACTGTTAATGAAGACAATATTCAAATATTGTGAACATCTAATAAAGCCTTATTGAATAAACTGCAGTGTTTGGAGAATTCATTCTGAAATGTACACAGGACTTGGCCAATAAAGGAGAGACGGGCACCTGTTCAGCATGGGTTTGGGTAATTAACAGCTAAAGACATTAGTTTCAGTCTCATTTCAGTTGTTTCCAGTTAATTCCAGTACAGTACAGTACAGTCGTATCAATTCTTACATTGTGCAACTTCAACTGGACTTTTATACTGGTTTCCTACTGAAGGCTCCAAAGTGTCTGCATGTGGTAACTGATTAGATGTTTCCCACTCCACTGGTTTCTCCTTAATTTGGGGATGCATTATTCTATCCTGTTGTATTGTTAACAGATTTTGATTGTCGACACTAAATTCTTGACTTCACATGTAATCCATAATCTCAGTTTATATTTCTTTAACTTCTCCATTATTAATCATCCTTTCTAAGTTTCCTCTTTGTTTTCATATTTTTTGTATTTTAAATTTTTCCCTATCCGGATGCCTTTGCCTGTATTTTTCTTCAAATATCTTTAGTGCTGCTCTTATTGCATTGATTAGTTTTGCTTTCTCCTTTTCATAAATATTGCACCACATTAAATCTGTTTTTCTTTCCCATGTCCATATTTCTTTTTTGGATATTTCCTCCTCCTCCTGTTTTCCTTACTTGGGGGACTGATTGTTGCATCATGCTGTGTTATAGCCTGTGTTAGACTTTCTACACTAAACCCTTCACTTTGCAAGTATTTGCAGGTGTAACTTCACATTCTATTTTTTTTAACTTCTACATTACTAATTTTCTCTTTTACATTCACTCTTTGGGATCTTATTTTTTTGTATTGTAAAATTTTACATATCTGGGTGCCTTTGCCTGTATTTCTCTTTGAATATCTTTGGGGTGGCTTTTTTGTATTGATCACTTTGGCTTTCTCTTTTGCATGTATATTGCACCATATCAGATCTCTATTTCTATCCCATGTCCATATTTCCTTTTTTATACCTTTCAAAAATCTCTTAGTTTTGTTCCTTATATTTTCTCACTTCCTCAGTCACTTTTTTTTCCAAATGGCCCAAAGGTTTCTTGCTCTATATAATGTTTTTCATGTATCTGTTATATTAATGAGCACAGATTTACATTTGAAGCTTTTGATGTTTTTTCTTGTGCAAGTATTTTTCTTTCCTCTAAGTTCTCCCTTAATCTTGTTGTATACCTTCGGTCCAGAAATTCTAGGCTTTTTGCATAATAGTAATTTCAACAGTAACTACATTATTTCTTTTCTTGTCTTCAGTAGTCCACTCTATCATCTTTATAGGTCTTTTTGGCATATCAGTTTTTGTGATTTTTGTGGACTGCTGCTTCCTTCTACAACAGGGGGGCATGCTCCCACTGAGCCTATTCTAACACTACTGTAGGAATGTTTCTGTGCCTTGAGGATTCAACACTGTTATTTTTTCTAGTCCTGGCACCAGTGTGCCTACCAGTATTGGCCACTTTTTTTATCCTGGGACTTGTACACCCAGCTGACCTTTTTATTTTTTAACCTACTTCTGTCCATGATATCTGCAATATAAAATACAGTCTATATATAAGTGTCATCTTGGTGAGATTTTGTAAAAAACATGGTCGACCACATGAAAGTACTCACCAAGACTTGAAGATGAATTCAGTTCCAGCAATACTACTTTCTTTTGCTTGCTGATTTTGTCATCTTTCCATTCAATCAGTATAAATCTTCAGATGATGTTACAATGCAGTTGTGCTATTTATTTCTGTAGGGTAGATGACATTTTTGACATTTGGGAACTAGTACGGATGTATCCATTTTTAAGTGCATGGGTGCTGGACGCACATGAGTCTGTGTTTATTCAATAACAAGTGCCTTCCTTTGGTTGTGGTTTTACATGGATTATTATGGGATGAAGAGTAATTGGACAGTAAACACACTAATTCCAGTCAATCAGCTATTTCCATAGTGGGCTGCCGAGCAGCTGGCTTGCGTGATCAATGGTAAAGTGTTTGTGCATGTGAGACTTACGTTTCATGACTACTCTCTGAATATAGTTGTGCATATTGGCTGTGGTAGAAATAGTTGATAGATACTATAATGTTCATAATGTATTTTATATTGCAAATGTGTCAGAAATGTTATGACAGGAAATACTATTAGTATTGCTTTCCCCATTTGAACAGAGTTAAGCGAAGAGCAAATGCAGATCACTGCTTTATTGAGAAAATAACAACAGTCCTATCAGTTTGCTTTCCTCCACACAAACACTCTAAGTGTAGAGGTGTAGCAGTCAGCACTTTGGATAGTACTGAGTATAAGAAAAACACATGCTGCCTAGCTGTCTGTGTGGCTGCAGATGTAACAGCAGTGAATTGTTTATTTATCTATTTATTTATTTTTTTTTTGCCACAAATGGTACATGGTCCGAATCCAGCTTAATCTAATTTTTTTTACACATGTACGTAGGATGGCATTAAATAATTAAATGCGATAATCTTTGCAACTGTGAGAGGGAATTGGAAGGGTGGCAGGCTGAGCCCCACATGTCAGCTTACCTCCCTGTGTTGGAAATCATTTTGTCAGTTGGCAGAAACTGATGAAATCAGAATCCTTTGACCACACACATAAAAATAAAAAAGAGATAAGGAGTGTTGTAAGAAAAAAAAAAAAAAAAGAAAAATGTAATTAGAACATCATATGTCGCATACAATAAATTAGTACAATATGAATATATTTTTACTTTCACATTAACTATACTTTTTAAACACTATGAACTAGGACTGATAATTAGTCCAAGTAATCCTTGCAATACATATATATTGCACATATGCTTTTTCAGATAATGCAGATTAAGTTAACTGCATGACATTTGTAATTAATATTTTTTTTATTATTTTAATATATATTTGTTACTTGTGAGATTTGAACTGACAGCATCTAAGTACACTATTACAATTGACTCCTATGATTCCTTTAAGATACAGAATGAAGCATGCATTATTGATTTTACAGTTAAGATATGAATGCTTAATTTGCTACCAATGTATAGAAGAGCAATACTTTTAATGCAATAATAATTATTTTGTGCTGCATACATACCTCTTGCTTCTCTAAGATTTTCTAAACATTCAGCATCAGCTTCCCTGTTTGCTGCAATCTCCTGGGCAGCAGTAAAATACAGAGGAGAGAAAAACAGAAGAACATTATGCATAGCAGTCTTGGCTATCTCCAGCTTTGAGTATAATTTAAAGCATCTTTATCTGTATACTTACACAACTGTGGAATGTCAGCAATCTTAAACTCACCCAGCCACTGATTGACTTGTGCCTGCTTGTGCCTTTTCATGTCATTGAAGTGGTACCTGCATTTCTCTCCTTTGCATAGAATGCTAATCTTACTAGACACAGCCTTGGCAAGAATATTCCAAGCCTCTGATTTATACTGAGACCTGGTATAACACCCCTGCAATAACCTACAGCTGTGGCACTTTACAAGGTGTTCAATGAATATTCTGGGCTCTTCTACATCCCATCTTTGAGCCATAAAAAGGCCACCTTCCAGCCTTGCTCCTGCCATACCCACAAAGGTCATACAGCAACAGTAAACTGTTTTCCTGTGAGTTCATGATATTGCATTTAACGGTCAATGTGCAAACCCACACAACAATGCCAACCACATTTGCATGATGTTAAGTGAAGAGCAACATGTTGGATGCTGATGTACCTGTTAGATGAGTTAACTTTTCAGACATGCATTGGGGTGGGATCCACTTCACATGACTGAATCTCAAAATACTGAATTTCATTTGACTGAGACCACAATACATAATTTTCAAAATACTGAATCTCATTATGTTGAAAGGTTACAATCCTGAATTTCAAAATATTGAATTTTAAGCCATATACATGCACACTTACAACACCAATGACTAATTAATTCCAAAACTTAAAAACTATTTACTTACCCTCTTAACAGAAATCGGACGATATGAAGCCAAATTATGTGGAGGGCTGAATCCCCCACGCCCTCAAATATATATATATATATATATATATATATATATATATATATATATATATATATATATATATTTATACTAATTCCAGGATTGCACTACTGTGGGGTAAGGGGCATATACATTTTACTTACCTTACAGTGCTGTGCACACTGCCACTACTGCCAGGAGCACACGAAACATCCACCATATTACTTTAGATACTTTCCATGAAAATTTAAAGAGACATACCAACATTTAGAAACACAGAATCACTAGAACACTACTTTCTACACTAATATTGGTATTCTGACAGTTGGCACTTTAAGTTACAGATTTTTTTTTTTATCACAAGCAAGTCAAAGGTGAAGGGAAGCACACATCACATCTATGGCTTAAAATTAAGTATTCTGAAATTCAGGATTGTAAGCTTTCAGTATAATGAGATTCAGTCAAATGAGTTTTCAGTATTTTGAAAATTAGGTATTGTGGTCTCAGTCAAATGAAATTCAGTATTTTGAGATCCAGTCATGTGAAGTGGACCTTTAGGGGTGCATACATTTTATGACTTGGCATGTTTTTTGGGTGGCTTTACGGATTAATTACAGTAATTTGTACAATGTGAGATTCAAACTTATGTAAAAATAGACAATACATAAGATTCCACATAGGTGTTTCTACCTCTTTGCCACAGAGGAAGTGTTTGTCAGACATACTCATTAATTATATACATATATTTAAGAGTAAGTGGTTAACCATGTATGACTGTGACTTGACACTGTCTTAGTTTATATATATTTATGTGTATATAACAATAATTGAAGTATGAAGTCCATCCCAGGGCAGAAAAGACACTTTAAAGTACAGCAACATAATTGTCAGTATACCCTCAGTCACACATATAATTCAAATGATATACAATAGTCATTTTTATGTATGATTATATTTATATTGTTAATTTTAATATAGATTACAGTGGAACAGCATTAGTAAAAGTTGATATTTGCTGGATTGGAACCCTGACTCACCTTTATTGTGGCCATGAATCTACACCATTTGCCATAGGGAAGGCTGGGCAACAGGTGGATTTTTTACATTCATTACTGTGTAGACTGATCATTGGCAACTGAGGACATGTTTGTCACACATATTAATTAGTTACATGTACATATTAAGGTATGATTAACCATGTATGTGTGTGACATGAAAGTGCAGAAAATAAATATTTAATTCTAGAACCATGATTGTACTGATAACCACAGTTAGACATATATGTATGACATCATGTGTATGCTCAATCCACCTGCTATACATAGTTATTTTTATATATAATTATTTTTATATTGTTAATTTTTATATAAATTACAGTGGACCAGCATTAATAAAACTTAGTCACAGTTGTAAAGACTGCTGTCCTTATCATAGGAGCAACTTCCATTAATTTTAATTTATCAGTTTCACTGTAATTGTTTGAGCCACTCACTGCACAAATATTAATATTTAAAATAAATAAATGAAAAGGAAACATAAACAGCATTACAAAATACATTTTAACAGACCTTACAGATTGTTATAAAACTCTGATTTGAACTATCATACTAATAAAACTAAGAAACACACTAGGAATGTCTTATCTCTGTTTGCCACAGGAACACTTTTGCAGTAGGAAAGCAAATATTTTTGGATACAAGCGAATCCCATTTCTTCCACAGTATTAACAAGACATACACACTTGTACATTCCCAGTTGTTTGTACATGTGTTGCTTGCAGATTTACTGCAAGGTGTGATCAAACAATCAGTTATGAGTATTGTTTGCAGCAAAGCAGCTCTGTTTTCTATTTGCATTCTGTTCATTCTTCTCTTATCTATGCTGCCCTCTGAGATATGCAATATATAGGTCATTTTGTATCATTGTCCTTCAAATGTATGACAAAATGACATGACATTTTAAAACAGTTTTCAGCAAAGATAGGACAGTGTGGCTGTTAGTGAACAAAAATGAGGACTGTGTGTTGCCCACTTCCATTTAAAAGCTTGCTACAGTTACTTGTACACTTTGTAAGTGTATCCTGGGTGACGCACCCAATGCAGGTGAGGTAGTGTGAATTGCTGTTGTGTCTTCCTTCTCCATCACACTAGTCATTCACAGTTGCAATCCATTAACAACTAACACTAAGGTAGTGCCTATAGTATGTTTACATGTGCTACATGAAGTGTAACATTCAGCAATTCTAATGAGTCCACACTTCATTTGCATCTTAATAATGCTCAGAGGCCTGAATAAACACTCTTAAAAGGTAACTGTGTAGCTAGGGAATTTGAAGGTGAGAAGACTTGTGTGTTTGGAGAACACAGAAGATTGCTATTCCTTTTGATTTATCTGCAGAAAAAGGCTTCTGATCTTGCTAAGGTATGATTGTACTTTTCAAATAAATTTCAGATTTGCCTACATGTTACAAAGAAAGTATTTATATACGTGCATTAGAAAATGAAAAATTTATCTGTACATACTTCTTATAGTTCACTGTTGGCATAGGCATTTTGGGCAGACATTCTTTCTCAGATAGACAGCCTATTAACTTTCATCACAAGTGTTATTGTTAAAACTGGGTTATCTAACAATTTTCTTACATTATTTCATGAAAATGTTATATACTATATTGCCAATTACACTGGAGTGTTCTTTTCTAAGATGGCTCATAGAAACCTCCAGGAGACTGCTGGGCAAATGAGAGTCGACTGGCAATCATATAAATTAACTTTTCTGTTTAAAATGTGTACACATTTTGTGAGAATTGTGGTGAAAGCATATATAACAATTGATTTATGTGGTATTCCCTGGTTTGTACAAACTTTTCATGCCCCATTTTTTGGTGGGTATGGGAGCCAAGTATCATTTGTGCACTACTACAGCAAAAGTTATGTGTGTTTAAAGAGGCTTGCTTGCTCTTGAAATTGTGCAGTTATCCTGTTATTTCTGTGGTAAACAATGCATTACTAAAGTCGTATTTCTTTTCTGGACCAAACATTGGTTTGTGCGTGAGTGTGATATTGTACAACCACATACCTTTCAATTTTAGTAACTGAAATGTGTGTCTCCACTGCTTAATGCTGAACATATACATGTGTATATCAGCAGGAATTTAATTATGTGATATTTGTGGGTTGTATCCTTTCTCATTTTCTGTTTTATGTCACATAAGATTATGACACCCAAGTGTATAAATCCATGCAAACCCCCTTTCAGTGACCCTGAAAACAATGTCATAGTGCAGGCGTTCAGCCACCTTGGCGCCTTTCTGCTTGAGAAAAGACTTGAGGATATGGCTGACAGAAGGCAGATTTGGAACCAGATAGTCAAAGATGTGAATGCCATAGGGGTGAGCACCAGGACTTATGATCAGATGCATCACAGGGCCACTGATATGATTTCATCAGCTCAGAGGAGAGCAGCTGTAGTAGCCAGTGAGCAGCTGGCTGCTGGGTGGGGGCCCACTATATAGCCATCAGTGACCCCAAATGAAGAGTTCCAGTCCACTGTCAGAGATTCATAGGGTTCAGAGGAATCTGCACACCAACATGTGATTGATGCTAGTGCTGGTGTTTCTGGGAGGACAAGTATGTGCCAGGAGGAGGTTCCAGATAAGCTTACATATGTCATGTTGTAAGATTTGGTTGTGTCAGCCAAGTTTCACTTAGAATTATTGTAAATGGACATATAGGGAACAATTGTGTATTCACTGCCCCTCCCTGTGTTATTGCAATTGTCATAATTGCTTATTTACCTTACTTCAGTTCTTCCAAGTCCATCCTCCCTACCAAGTGTGGAGTCATCTGCACATGGCAAGGCAAAAATTTTATTTGATTATTGATGAAAAGTTTTCAGAGATATGCATTTATTTGCATGTGTGAGGTGGGTGCAAATAGTGTTGTGTGCATTGCTGTACCATCTGCGATAGTGTGATCAGTGTTAGTTTATCATATAAATTGTTTTAATTTTTAGTGTAGGTATTAATTTCTTTCATGTGTTTGTTGCTTATCACCAGTGATCCTGAGAGTGGAAGTGTTGGACTCTTACTACCTGATGTCAGAGTATCGTCAGACTCTGATAATGATGTTGGCCAAACACATGTACAGTCATGGGGTGCAGAGGTTGAGTATGACACTGAGGTTGACATTCAGCCATCACCTATATTTTGGAAACAGTCAGTAGGCCTACTCATATTTATTTTACTGACTACTCAGATATTGGACAGGTGGAGGGTGACACCCTTGATCAGGGTAGTATGGTTGCTGCAGCTTAAGTGCTGGTTGACTCCAGCCATAGCCATAGCCATAGTGTGGGAGAGGTGCCACACAGGCTGATCCTGGTGTATCTTTACATGCCACTCAACGTATATTTAGGGCTGCCATGGAGGTGCAGAGATGTTCCACTAGGGCTTCTGAGGACATGCATAGGGTTGCAAATGTGGTACAGGCTGATATGGATGTAGAACAGAACATCTGTATGTACCTTTAAGAAGCATTTCCAGATGTAGGAACGTGCATATAAATAATGAGCTTGTGCAGGCAGCAGTGCTCATTTTGAAAGAACAGCTAGAGTGTTAACATGTACAAGTGTGGTAGGTAGTCTGATTATAAGTTTTTTAAGTTTAAGTTACAAAGCCTCATTCCTGATGTGTTTGTGTAATAAAGCTGCTTGAACTGAACCCAAAACTGTTTGTTTTATCCTGACCAGACGAGTGACATGGTGTCAGAACTGGGATTAAAAGGGCAACTTCTTCAAGCCATGAGGTACAGAGTTGAAGATGAAGTCATACTGAGCTGGTTGAGTGAAACAGAGCTCAAATGATCAAAATAGGGCCATAAATAAATTAAGGTAACAAACTTGCACAAATGATTTATTTTGCAAAAAAAATGAAAAGGAGCATTTGTGAGATACAAAACACATTATTAATTAAACAAGTAGCACAAAATGTATTATTAATCAAACAAAAGGCACAAAATGCATTATTGATTAAATGAAATGTTAGCAACCATGATATTTGATAAAACTAGCAGAGATAGTCATATGGGGCTCAGAATTACCTCTGATTTGCATAACAAGCATGTTTAAATTAAAACTAGCACAAGAAAAGTATGAGCATGATAAGACATTAAAAGGGCATAATGAGCACAATAAAAGGGCAAAATAAGCTTAAACAGCAAGGTGACTGCATGTTTTTTTAGTAAAGACCATGTTTGGGGCACAATCTACTATTTCACATTGACCAAAGCCATTCAAAGCATAACTAGAGTTGTTCGAAGTATCTCAGAGTGTGCAAAGTATTTGCAGAGGGTGTGCTTTATTATGATGCAATTATTTCAAAGAGTTTGCTGTGTGCAAAGTACAGCCAAAGCACAGCCATTTCAAAATGTTTGTTGTGCTGTGTACATTTATTCACAGAGTGCAGACATTTCAAAGTATTTCTTACACTGTACAGAGTTATTTCACAAAAGTACAGCCATTTTGAAGAGTTTCTGTGCTGTGTACAGTTTATTTGCAAAGTGCGTTCATTTCAAAGTGTTTCTTACTGTGAGCTTTTTCTGCTGTGTATAGTTTATTCACAACGTACAGTCATTTTGATGTATTTCTTACATTAAGGAGTAGTTTTACAAGTACAGTGATTTTAAAGTATTGTTGTACTATGGAGACTTATTTGACAAAGGGCAGCTATTTCAAACAGTCTGTTGTGCTACTGGGCATAATTACAAATTCTGGCATAAAGTTCAGGCATATTCATATGTGTGTATGTTTGTACATAATTCCAAGCACCTTCACTACTGTGTGTTGATATAACAGAGGCATTTTGCAGAGCCAATCCACTTGTGTTTGATCATAATATAACAGAGAATTGGAGAGTATTCAAGCAGGAATACAATATTTTCTTACAAGCAGCTTTTTCTATCAAAAGATGCACATACAAGGGCATTCATTTTAATTAACTTAGCTGGGTCAGAAGCCATTGAGAGACAACATTCATTTGTGTATGCACCAAAACTATATGGAGGAGAGGGGGAAACTGTCATATTGTTGTACCGGCTGAATCAAGGGAGGAACCTGAGTGCTTGAAACGTAAATTTAGAGAAATGTACAACCCACCTAGACAAATGTCACGTTAGAGAGGCACTTATTTTATACAAGAGATCAAAAGCCAGGTGAAACCTTTGCAGCTTATATCACAGACTTGAGAAATAAGGCTAAAATGTGCAGATTTGGTGATGTGAAAGATGAGTTGATAAAGGCCAGGCTTGTGTGTGGTGTTAATAATGCTGCAGTGAGAAAGATTTTGCTTCGTGACAGAGATGTAATGTTAAGCAAAGCCACAGAGATTTGTCAAATCCATGAGCTCACAGAAAGGCACACAAGTATGCTTGCAAGTGATAAGAGCATGGTTTCAACAGTCTCTAGAGCAAAGGTAGACAGCATGCAGCATGTGGCAAGCAGAAGCAGGTCTAAGCACATGGCAGCTGCAACCCATGTGGGATTTCCTGGGAGGACCCATAACCTTCTTGCAAGTTCTAAGAATAGCTCAGCAAAATGGACATACTCAGTGCAGCATATGGTTGAGTCAGCAAAACCCAAGTCAAGTCTTATTATTAACTGCCGTAATAATGGAGCCAACCATGAGTCTAAAAGAGAGACGTGCTTAGAATTTGGTCAGCAATGCCACAAGTGTAAAAAAATGGAACCACATTCAAAAGTTTTGTAAATCAAGCAAGCCTCATTCAGTTAAATGTCACACAAAAAATCAGACTGATAATATAGAAAGCTGCAACCCTACTCTCTATGTAGATGTATCAGTGAATGGTAAAAGAGTTAATGCAGTCAATTTGTTGGCAAAGAACAAAGTATTTTGCACTGTTCTGATCAATGGTAAACCCACAAGGCTCAAAGTGGATACTGGTTTAAAGTGTAATATAATGTCATCAGAAACATTTGCTAAACTGAGAGCTGGTGAGCAACTTAATTTCATTAATTGTGTGAAGCTTGTTGCTTATGGAGGTGAAGAGATTGAAATTGATGGCTCAGTAGTGCTTTCATACTATTCAGCTGGGAACAGTTACAGCTTGCAATTTTATGTAGTTAGAAGACCAGTGCAATCATTATTAGGTCTCAGAAACAGTTGAAGAATGAAACTGTTTTCTTTACCAATGAAGTATATCATGTAAGCACATGTCCCAGTTCCTGTTTCAGTGATGCTATTTTCTCAGAGCATGCTGATGTTTTTGACGACAAGCTAGGCACACTTCCAGTTGTGTACTCCATGAAAGTAGACCCAGAGGTCAGTCCAGTGGTCAGACCAGCAAGAAGAGTTCCAGTAGCTATGCAGGACAAAGTCAAGGTCCAGTTAGACAAAATGGTGCAGCAAGGTGTGATTTGTCCAGTCACAGAACCAACTGAATGGGTGTCTTCCATGGTAACTGTTCATAAAAAAAATTCAGATGAAATCAAAATATGCATTGACCCAAGGGACTTGAACAAGGCATTAAAGAGACCTCACCATCCTATGCGTAGAGTCATGAAGATTGCCACCTTCATGGCAAATGCCACTTTTTTTTTGGGGGGGGGGGTTTGTCTTGGATGCAAAAAGTTCATTTTGTCAAGTAATGCTTGATTGCAAATCTTCAGTACTGACTACATTCAGTACCCCATTTGCTAAATACAGATTTCTCAGGATGCCTTTTGGAATAAATTCTTCCAGTGAAGTCTTTCAGTGTGCAATGGAGAACATTTTTTCAGGCCATCCATGTACTATAATAGTTGATGACTTACTAGTTGGAGACAATGGTGAAGCAGAGTATAACAGAAACCTCAGGAAAAGAAGGTCAGGTTATTTCAAGCCCATTTTATCTAAGGGCTATGTTACAGAGGGACCTTCCTCCCCTTGTTTAGTAGATACCAGAGGGTCAGAGGATTCTATAGATAGAAATTCATCAAGAAATTATGTTGTCAGTTTTCTAACAGATTATTCTATCAATGCTGTGGACCTTAGAAATATTTTAGTCAACAACTGGGAACTCATTTTAGAGGATCATTCTTTAACAAATGTAATAGGAACAAGACCCCTAGTTACTTATAGAAGAGGTCTTAATTTAAAGGCCTTTTTAGAAACTTCAAGAACTATATATAATAATTTTTGGGGCATGCATAAATGTGATGATGTCATTATTGTAAGCATATATTGACAGGAACACATGTTTACATTAGTGGGACTAAATATAATATAAAGGGGAAATTCACTTGTGACAGCCAAGGTGTGGTTTATCTGGTTTCCTGCCTCCAATGCCCAGCCTTTTATTTGGGCAAGATGGAACATCGGTTCAAGCAACGCATATATGAGCATTTATACAGCATAAGCAAGAATGCTAATACTAATGCCTTAGCTAGACACATAGCTGAATTTCAGTCACATAATTTCCAGTTTATTATTCTTGAACAAGTTACCAAGAATATAAGAGGTGGTGCTTGGGAACTGAAGCTGGAAGAAAAATAATTAAAATGGCAAATTCAAACCAATGCACATATTTATCCTGGATTAAATGAGACCTGTTCTATCAAATGTCTTTTAAAATTGAAAGCATTAGATAGATAACATATAGGGTTACTATAACTGCATATTTGACTTGGTATATGTATTTTAAAGTATATTATGCTTCTTTATAGCTGGATTCTTATGAAATGGTGTTTATTTAATTTAATTTGATTTAATCTAATTTAATTTAATGTAATATTTGTTTTA
Source organism: Protopterus annectens (assembly GCF_019279795.1). NCBI lineage: Eukaryota > Metazoa > Chordata > Ceratodontiformes > Protopteridae > Protopterus > Protopterus annectens. The sequence goes on from NC_056733.1 coordinate 1,307,096,890, forward strand.
ATCAACTACTGAATCAATTATGTCATTACTGAATTAATCAATTAGGTATGTGAACTATAAAATAGTTGATTCTTGGGATATGTAATGTCTGAAGAAGTGCATATTATTGGTGTGTATGAAAACGCTAACATTAAACGAGTGTGGATTTTACCCTTCAGACTCTTTTTTGGGGTATCCATGTACTATAGTAGTTGATGGCTTACTAGCTGGAGACAATGGTGAAGCAGAGCATAACAGAAACCTCAGGAAAATTTTGGACAGAGTGCGTGAAGTGAACTTAAAGCTTAATCCTCTGAAATGTAAATTCAGACTACCAGAAGATACTTATGTAGGTCATTTATTTACCAGTACAGGCTTACACTCAGACCCTTAGAAGGAAGTTCTTGAAATGCCAGTTCCAGACAATGTTCAAGCTTTACAGCGTTTTCTTGGTATGGGCAAATTTATCCTTGACTTTAGTGAAATGTCAGTGCTTTTAAGAGAGCTGACATGCACAAATGTTGCCTGATCATGGTTAGAACAACACCAGGGAGCATTTGATAACCTCATACAGCAAACTGCCAGCCTTACTACATTAAGGTACTATGATGTCCGCAAACCATTAGTTCTTTCCTATGATGCTTCAAAGTTTGGTCTTAGTGCAGTTATTCTTCAAGAGGTCAAACTTGTGGCCTATGCATCTAGAACTCTTACCCAAACTGAGATCCAGTATGCTCAAATTGAGAATGAACTTTTGGCTATTGAGTTCACATGTTCAGAGTTCCATTATTATATTTATGGTTGAGCTATCCAACTAGAAATTGACCATCAACCTCTAGTAACTATTTTAAAGAAACCTATACATCCAGCTCCAGCAAGACTACAGAAAATGAAGCACAGATTGCAAAAGTACAATTTCAAAATGGTCTATACAAAAGGTAAACTTCTTTATCTGACTGATGCCTTATCCAGATCACCCAGAAATACCACAGAACAGCTTGATGCAGAGAACTTTGACTTTGATGTCATGGAAGTGCATAATTTTTCTACCATGAGACTTGATGAGATAAGAGATCATACAAAGACTGATCCAATTTTGCAAAAGCTCAACCACTTCATCGATGTAGGATGGCCGTCAAAACAATCCTGTGTACTGACAGAAGTGCAACCTTACTTTCCATACAGAGATGAGATGCTGATGGAAGATGGTATCATTTTCAAAGGTCCCAATGTTATTGTTCCTACATCCTTACAATAGGAGTACATTCAGATTTTGCATCGTGGCTACACAGGTTCTGACTCTACTAAAAGAAGGGCGAGAGGACTAGTATTTTGTCCTTCTCTTTCAAAAGACATTGATAAAGTGCTTTCTTCTTGTTCAGTATGTAATAGTACTAAAGCACATTTGCAAAAAGAGCCACTTCAGCTAAGCCAAATTCCTGAACTACCTTGGTCAACATTACCCACTGACATATTTGAGTGGAACAATCAGCATTACTTAGTGTTAGTAGACTCTTATTCTAACTGTTTTGAAATTGATTTGCTACCTTACCTAACATCCATTGCTATTATTATTAAGATGAAACATCATTTTTTAGTCTATGGTAGTCCACACAAAGTTATTTCTGACAACAGTACCCAGTTTACCAGTCAATTGTTTCAGAACTTTATCCATGTTACTAGTAGTCCTGAATACCCACAGTCAAAAGGCCTTGCTGAACATGCAGTACAGAGTACAAAGCAATTACTAGAGAGGTCAAAGCATGACAATACCAATATCTTCTTGAATTTACTTAATCTCAGAAATATACCCTGTGACAGCCTATTTGGTTCATCTGCTCAGAGACTTCTATTCAGGCAAGCCAGAACAACTTTGCCTATCAGTTCTAGTTTGTTGGTGCCTAATGCTAAAAACAACAGAGCAGTCAAAGCCCAACTTTTTAAAAAGCATTCTTCTCAGAAGTCCAGCTATGATAAAACAAGCAGATCTCTTCATCCATTGAAAGAAGGAGACACAGTGAGGATGTAAACAACAAAAGGCTGTGATCGAATTGGTCAAGTGAGAGGTATATGTCCCAAGCCAAGATCCTACTTAGTGGAATCTGAGGGTATAGAATACAGGAGATACTGCAGGCATCTTCTTCCTGTATCAGAAACAATATTGCAGCATCGTACCTATGTTGAACATTACTTGAAGACAGTCCCCATTGCTAGATCCAATACCGTCTTTAATGTTACATGATCAGGTTGTATTTCTAGATCTAGTGTAAAATACACAGCAACCTGGACATGATTGTTTTATAAGTGTCTGATTTTGTATGACTGCATGTCGAAAAAATTTGTTCTGTATAATTGCATGTCAAAAGGTCATTTCTGTATAATTGCATGTCACTGAATACTGTTATTTGATGTATGAGCTATTCCTCAAAGAGGGAGGATGTAGAACAGAATGTGTGTATATATCTTTAAGAAGCATTTCCAGATATAGGCACGTGCATATAAATAGTGAGCACATGCAGGGAACAGTGCAATTTTGAGATTACAGCCAGAGTGTTAACATGTATGAGTGTGATAGTCAGTCTGTTTATAAGTTTATTTAAATTTAAGTTACAAAGCCTCATGTCTGATGTGTTTGTGTGTAATAAAGCTGGGTGACTGCCTCTGCCATGTGGCCATTTCAGTGGATCAGATGAATGACATGATGGAACTGGCACATCTGACCATGGGCATGGATCCGATTCTCACTTTTGGGGGCGACAACGATGGACTGTTACTTCTACCATGCATGGCTCACACCTGTCTGACATACCAGGATGTAGAGTTAGCACAGAGTTTGGCTGTATTCTTGCAGGCACTCACATACACACATTTCAACGTGACTGCCTAGACAGACATACACATGTTACATGGGTCACTCGTGATACTTACAGCTCATTCTGTCTCTATAGCCTTTTGATACTTTATTCAAATTTCTGCCTGCTTGTCTGTCTTACTCATACGCACTCACTTCTTTTTGTGTTAGCCTTGGCCTCTTGCCTCCCCAAGCAACACCCTGTGCAAACGATGATAACTGTGCCATATCCTTGATTTTCTATGTTTTACATTCAGAGATAGACAAGTCTTTTGTCTGATTTCCAGGGTGCATAGCTGACTGACTGCTTACTATGTATGTGTTTGTGATGCTGTTTTAAAAACTGTACTGCTTTTTTAAGTTTTTGTAATGTGTGTATCTTTGATGCATGAGGCCTACTAGTTGATAGTGAACACATCTATTGACATAAAATATTGCTGTCACATATTGATGTCATTGCTTTAAAAGTCACCCACCTTCTTAGTTCATTATTAAGTAACATTATACAAGGATCTGCCATTTGTTTGTATTATTAGCTATTTTATTTTCCTGTTTAGGCTCAACACTTACTTTGATAGCCCGGCAATTACAAGTGTTTTAATACAGGGCTGACTGTGTGTGATGCTAGCAGTACACAGCCATTACAAGGGTAAGTAAAGGCTGTGAGCATTGCCTGGCATCCATATTACTGTAAGTGTGTGCATAGGATGACAGTTTTACCCCCTTAGGTGGTGAACATGTGTGCTATCCACTGCCTCTTGGCCAGGGTGAAGGCATATTGTGCATGCCTACATCTATGGACATCCACAGCGGCTGTTGGTTCACCCTCTGATTCCTTACCTGCATATGGCTGTGATGACCTTGTCAGTGATGGTGGGATGTGTGTCCCTTCCCCTTGGTAATCCTTTGCAGCTATTTTCTCAGGATAATATTGTGAAGGATAACACAGCCAGTGAGAATTTTAGCACAAGTATGGAATTGCACTGCAGGGCTCCTCTTGATGTATCTAGGCACCAGAACTGTGACTTCAGCAGGCCAAACATACTCTATGATATTTCTTGTTTAAGCATGTGCCTCATTATAGTGTTCTTCAGTGGGTGGGTGTGCATTTCTGATGGGCCTCATCAACCATGGCTCAAGTGCATACCCTGAATCCCCCAGTAAATGACCTTGTGGTGTATTCCCCCTAGAAAACCTCTAAGAGTTGTTTCAGATATGGGAGGCATGGTAACTGCCTGGGCTGCCAGCACACACATTCAGGACGATTTCCTTAGTGCTGCACACAACCTGGCAGTTAATACAGTGGAAGTCCTTTCAGTTTATGTATCTCATTCCCTGTTCCCTGGGTGGTGCTTTGATTTCAATGTGCTTGCACCCAGGACTTCAGGGAAGTGTGCTACAGGGTAGAAATCCTGCATAGTCAAAGCTCTGACCTCTGGAGTACAGGGTGTGTGTAGTCACTGGCATGTTGTAGCATGGCATTCAGGAACTGATGTAGGATTCTGGATGCTGATGTCTGTGACACCTTGAGCATATCCCCTGTTGGTCTCTGGAAGGTTCCTGTAGCTAATATTCTAAGTGCTACACATATCGTAGGCTTCACAGGCATTGTTTCCCCTCGGTTTGCCCCTGCTGTCAGTTGAGGATGACAGAGGTTGCTGAATTGTTGTAGTGTGTTTCTATCCACCCTGTAACACTCTATATTTCCCACATTATACAGACTGTGAAAAGTTAAACAGGGTCTAAACATCCTTCTCCCTCACTGTCAAGGTCTGTTAGCAGCAGTAGCATAGACGTGGCTCTGTTGCACACACACACATGTATAAGAGCAATGGCAGCCTCTAACATTTTTTCCATGTACAGCAGCTTCCATGGCTGTATTCCAATAAGTTCTGGAATTCACAAGCAAAACTTGCACTGAGTCTTCATGATTGCTTTATAGGTTGTTGAATAGCTCCTCCATCTTGAATAGGTTTATTAGCATACAATTCAGCTGCTTATGCAGTAATTAGCACGCCACAATGTTTACCATGTTTGTGTGGCTCTACATGGTGTGTAGAGCCACGTACTGAATACAAAACAGTGCACTACCGTGGACATGTCATGGCACAACACGCACACAGTCTTTGTGCACTGGATAGGCTTTATGGAATCCAGATCCAGATGTATACACAGGTGGCTATCTTCTGGGTGCAGGGAACGGATCATGCTACATATGTACAGCAGACAGTAATATGTATGGAAATATGTTGTTGTGCTCCTTGTGTTTCTTCACTTTCCATTCTAGCTTGACTTTAAAGGGGTATACAGAAGGTATCTGAGGTTAGGGCTGAGGACGCATGTTGTGTAGTTGTGTGACAGCAGCAACTTGAAATATATTACTGTGCCCACTTCCATACTAATTTAACATCAGAGGGGTACACAGAAAGTTACTTTGTTTGAGTAGGGAGGAAGGCACTCAGACCAGGTATGATTTATGTGCCCTCACAAGCATTTTTTTCAGTTTACAGGTAACTACTACTGAGACTGTTAGTAACTACTGTGTTGTCATCCTTCAACATTAAGCCTTGGACATAACTTATTTCTTTCTTGAACGAAAAACAATTACTTTCCTAAGTCATGCTGTGTTGTCATCCTTGAACATTAAGCCTTGGACATAACTTATTTCTTTCTTGAACGAAAAACAATTAGTTTCCTAAGTCATGACAGGACCAAAGGTTGTGGGAAAAAATCCTTACATTGCATATCAGATCATTAAGAAACCTACAACTTCTGTTGGCCATGTGGTCCCCCAGACCCCAGCTTAATTATTTTCTTTCCTAGATAGTTATTACAGTATAGTCTTGACCATTTAGAATGTGTTGAAAGGATGTAGGAAAATGCTGACAAGTAAAACAAAGTTTGGTAACGCAAAAAAGGTATTTTGGATAGTATGAGGAGGCAGTAATTGGATCAAAACAACAGTGCACTAAGTGTGTGCCAGGCTGACAGTAGATAGCTGGGGTAGGGAGTGCCATTGGACAGTTTAGCTAGGGCTCCATATCATGTAAAGTTGCACATATATTCACTGTGTATGACATTCAAAAATGGGTAGTTCTGGGGGGGGGTGGCTACACGGGGTGTGATCACTCTGAGGCAAGGAATGCGTTATCATTTTGGAGAGGGTGTGGTTTATTTATCAGCAAATGGAAGGATGAAAAGGTGGAAATAGTAATCATAAGTTGAGCAAACCACAACACAAGTACTTGATGTTTTGAAGCCAAAAGTTAGAGATGCAGATCAAAGAACAAAGTCCCTATTTCCTCTTACTCCTGGCCATTTTTTCTCAACTTTGGTTGTACAGGGTTGCAATAAAACCTAAACAATGTACATCTCCATTTACCTACTGTATATTTAGAAGGGTATGCTGGAGGCATACATTACTGGAAAAGTTCTTTAGAGGCTAAGAATTTTAAATAATAGAATCCATTGGTCCACAGGCATCATCTAAGGCAATAATCTCAAACTGGTGCTGTATGAGTACTTGGCAAACTCAGACAAGGGGCTCAGTCTTAGAGACAAAACAAATGCAGGCAATGTATCAAGGAAAGTAGTGTAGTCACTTCCCTCATCTATAATTGTGCTGGCCTGAGGGCTGCTTAGGTCTGAGGGCTGCGGGACTGAGAGCCCTGATCTAAGGAATTCAGCTCTGAATGTATCTGATAAGAGATTTTGCTATTCCCTTCTAAACAGGGGCCATAATTCCCCTCCCACCATAAATACAGCTTGATCACTAGTTACTTTATATATTGCTCAATCTACTCCATAGGAAAGGTCTAACACTGGCCAACATTGAAAGAAAAAGCTAAATAAAGCACAAGGAATGTTGAAATATTCACTTGGAAGTGTGATGAAGTGACAAAAGTATGAAAGGAAGTTAACAGATCATTAAAACCCCTATATGGGGAGATGTGAAGTACTGTAAATGTGTCATTGGTAACAGTAAATAGGTTTAACATTGCATAAGAACTGGTAGCTATCACATCTTCCAACTCCTGCAGGAAAAGCCTGATCAAACCTTCGAAAAGGGTAAATGCCCAGCATGAAAATAAGGGGGAGAAAAGGACATCTGTGATGGACTGTATATTTCAAACAGACCATCTCAGAAACGCAAGGGTACAGACAAACTAAGAGATATTGTAAAGGACATTGAAGACTTCAGTTACTTTATCAGGGAAATTAAAATTTCTTAAGGAAAACAAAAGTTAATGCCAAGAGTCTGTTAAAGGTATTTTAGTGTCAATACCTCATTATATTGCCTTGTAATACACAAAGTACAGTAAACTCTCAGTTAACCAGCACCCATGGGGAATGGTAGATGCCAGATAACTGTAGTTTCTGGTTGCTTGGGAGTTACTATTAAAAAACGCCTGACTAATACTGTACCCTAAACTATTTGTTTGGTTTGACATGTTCTCAGGTCGGAGAGAGAGAGAATGTATTCCTGTCTTCCTTTTTAAAACTCTTAAACTCTACAAATGTAAGGTATGTTTCTGCAGGGGGAAAACAGAAAGTGCAAGACATGAAAATTGTACTATATTTCTTCAATTTTTTTTTTTGCTGGTTGCTTGAGAGTGCCAGTTGCTTCAGTTCTGGTTAACTGAAAGTTTACTGTACTCACTAGAGTCATATTTCCAGTCTGAATCTCATGTTTATTTACAACAAATAAAGTAAAGAAGACAACAACATGCAGCTTAAACAACAGTTCATTCTGTAGTTAAAATAAATTCACTTGTCAAGTTAGTGCACTGTAGGCTTTATACAAATAATGTAAAATATATATTTATTTACATTCAGAATCAGCATTTCCTTATAAACAGGGTTCTATTACAGCAACTGGCAAAATGAGTGAACAGTACTTATAGAAACTAGTGCTAGATTGACTTGCTGTTCTCTGCATGACTACTGCTGTTCTCTGTCTGCATTTGATTTTATATTGGAGTAATTTATTTAAGGTTTGGTTACTTCTATTTGTTATCTTTCTCTTATATTGCATTTTCTTTTGTTTTATGTTTTTTGTTCTTTCTGGAATCTGAAGAGGTCTTGGCTAAGGTCAGTTAGAACAGAATTCTTCTACAGACAGTGAATAACATTCAGCTAATTAGTGGGAGGAGCTGAGAAATAGCATTCCTCATTTAACTACAAATATTTAGTGGCATCTTTATTTAACTGTAGTGCTTGCTTGGCTTGCTAATCTCTGTCTGCATTTCATTTTTGCTACCCACCCACTCTGGTGCTGTTGTGCTGTTAAACTTGGTGGCTTTTGAGTTGCCCACCCCTATAATAATTCTGATTTTGGATATTCATCCCAGTCTCATCTCATGAGGTCATTCTACTGAGCACTGGGAGATCAGATAGGAAGGCCCTCCCCCTTAGTCTCTTAAACTTGAATTATCTTCTGTTTCCTACCTTCCCGCTTACTAAAAATGCTGCTTTTTACTGTATTTGTACTTCGTCCGACTTTATTTAGCTTTTAGCTTTTATTTTAGCTTTTTAGTTCATTAAGTATTCAGTTGCATTTAATCTGCTGCATTTATTACTGCTTGTTAGTAGCCTAATTACATTGTAGCAGTTATTCTAAGCCTCTTACTTCTGATTTAAGCACTTAGGCTTCAAACTAGTTATCTTACATAAGGAAGGTTTGTGTTCTACACTCTAGTGGCAGGGTAGGTAGCTTACACTCTTCTGAATTAGGAATTGCTGGCTGAAGGCTCATTGCATCTGCTATTCTAAAAGTGTATTCATTCTGGTTTAAGAGCTTGGGCTCAAAACCAGTTATTTTACATTAAGAAGGTTTGTGGTCTACACTCTTGTGGCAGGAGAAGATAGCTTACGCCCTTCTGAGCTGGGAATTGCTGATTGAAAGCTTATTGGGTCTGTTATTCTAAAAATGTCTTAGTTCTTGTTTAAGCATTTGGGCTGCAAACCAGTTATTTTATATTAAGATGGTTTGTGGTCTACACTCTTGTGGCATTACATTCTAGACAGATTTTTTTTTAACTACTAGAGCATCTAGTTTGCGCACAGCTGAGCATTGCTCATCAAGTTCCTAATCTTTTTGACTTATTCAGTATTTAAATTTCTCTCACTCCTCCTAGTAGATCACTACCCATGGATATGCACTTCATTACTCTCTCTGTGGCCAATCTGGTTGAGATGGGTACTCTGACGTATAGTAGAAATTGTCTCATGTACACTGACAACCCACTTATTCTTAATAAAGCAGTATGCGACACGTGTAAATACACTCTAACACCAGAGGCAAAACTCTCTCATACAACCAAACCTAATTCTATAGAGGCTATCAGTGACACCAGTACCACACCTACTGCACAGGGTACTGGCCCTATACATAAAACTACTTACGCTGAGGCATCTACAAGTATCCTTCTAAAACACTAACACCTCCTGCACAGTGCATTCAAAGAAAGGGTCCTCAGCCATCATGTAAACACTCTGTTAAAACACTACCCACAGCTACACATAGCAATATTGTATCCAATGCCTCTACAGCTATGCCTTTAAGGCAAATGGGTGCACAGCCAAATTTCCTGGTCGTAGGTGATTCTGTAGTGAGGCACACTAACAACCTCCTCACCAGACTGAGTAAAGAGCGACCCACGGATAGCTGCCTTTTCAGAGCTAAGATCCGTCAAGTCACACAGGCACTCATATCATTGACCCACAGGTACCAGTATTACTCTGTCATAGTCCATGTGGGTGTTAATGACCTGAGATGTACCTGTCTTGACTATATGAAGTGAGACATGATCAAGCTAACTGATTTTGTGTCTCAGGTAGGTATACGCCTTGCATTGAGCAGCATACTATCTTCTCTAAGGATGATGCCATGTTACTAACAACAAATGATTGATTTTAACACTGGCTTATTTTCTGGTGTCAATCCAAGGAGGACAATATTTGATGGCCTGGGAGGACATGGTTGCCAAACCGCCCTGCTTTGCCAGGGATGGCCTGCAGTTATCACCTCTAAGCTTTCATATATTGGTAAAGACCTTTTCCACCCCCCAGTGCCTTATTTTAGGTAATGCCAGACTGATAAACCTCCCGACTTAACTGAACCTATGAAGTAATATCTGAAGGTGGTATTACTAGTCTTAAGAAGAAACTCCACTCCCTGCAAGCCTTCCTCACCCTGGAGAGTGTAGATATCTGTGTAGTAATGGAGACATGGTTTGAAGTCATACAGAGTACCCCAGCAATACAAGGTTATATTGTCTTTCACACCTTTAGACCAGCTACTGCACAGGAGGAATCTAAGGGTGGAGGAGTCTCAGTCTACATTAAAACCAACATCACATCCAGATTAAAGCATATGACTCACTGGAACTCATACATGTGCAACTCACCATAAACAGGATCTTGTGCCATATATTTGCAACTTATTGGTCCCTCTCCATGTCCCAGGATACCTATGCTACCTGTCTCAATGTACTACAATCCCTTACTGTTCAACCCAATATGATATTCATGGGGATCTCAACTACCCCTCTATAGACTGAGAATCCTACACCACTTCTAATTCACAAACCCAGCGATTCTTAAACTTTGTTAACACCATAATCCTGGAACAGTTGGTCCATTCTTCTACCGTCCTTGACCTTGTACTCATGAACATGGAGGGGCCAATGTTCCTCACCCAATGTATATGTCTTCTCTCATCAGATCTGACCATAAGGCAGTATTACTTAAAAAAAATAAATATGGGGATCCAGTGAAACCAAAAACCTTTAGGACCTATTCCAAGGCTAACCTCTCTCTACTATGTGACTCCTTGGCTAAATTTCAAGCACCCCCAAACCCAGAAAACACCATAGCATAAGCTGAGTTATTTACAAAATCTCTGTGCAGCCATTTTTTAGCTGTAGAGAGTGAGCTGTGCCCGCTCATATTAAGAATAAGACAAACTCAAAAGACAATCCACCCTAGTGGAACCACAATATTAAACGGTTATACAACAAAAGAAAATAAATCTTGGCCAAGCATAGGAGGAACAAAGCCATACAGACTAAAAGCCCCCTGACCAATCTCAACAGGCAGCTAAGAGGGTTAATTAATACTTCAAAGGCTAAATTCGAAGAAAAAATAGCTTCTCAGGCAAAGGGCAACCACAAAGCTTTTTATAGCTATGCCCATAACCTCATGGGAAATATGCAACAGTGCACAAAACGTATTGTAAATGACATCACCTACACTGAACCAGAGGCCATTGCCAACCTTTTGGCTTACAGGTTCAGCTCAAATTTCTCCCCTCAAGATTTTGCATCAGCAAGTTTACAGACTCCTGGATATAGATGAGCTGTCCGGGGCATATAACTAATCTGCTGAGACACTCGAGGAGAAGTGTAACACAGTGGTGGCTTGTATGGAGCATTTCCTTTGCACTATCAGGGGGGATAGTCCAAAGGAAATAATGCATTATGCATACAAGCCACCACTGTGTTACACTTCCGCCTCCAGTGTCTCAGCAGATTAGTTATATGCCCCGGACAGCTCATCTACATCCAGGAGTCTGTAAACTGGCTGATGCAAGATCTTGAATCTGAAAGCTTGGGGGGATCACTGCTCATGAGACAGCTATGTGTTGGTGTACCTATATCAGAATAGCTACTGAAGGAGGAAATGATATGTGAAAAAAGCAAACTCTCTCCCCAACATGTAATATTTTGGAGTGGTGAGGGTTCACTTAATGTTTAAGCACTTTCTTTCTTAGCCAAGTAGTGTGTCTCAGTGTTACTAAGCTTCCTACTAATATAGAAAATGGGTGCTCCCCTTACTACAACCTGAGACAACATTGAACCTATGCCTGCCTTTTAGGTATCTGTATGTAATAAGAATTGTTTTGAAAAGTCAGTGGCTATGAGCATAATCAGTAGAGCCTTGCTTCTAATCAGGTCAGTCAGGAAGAAAGCAGTACTGGCAAAACCATGAGCAAATGTCTGATAATAGCTAGCTAGATACCCCCCCCCCAAAAAAAAAAAAAAAAACAAAACAAGAAACAGAAAACTTCACTTGATTTCTACTGGTTGATGCAAGCTAATATTGGACTGCTTCCACTTTTTCAATCAATGGCTGCAATACTAGCCTATTATTGGGTGGTGCAGTAGTGGAGTGGTTAGCATAGTTGCCTCACAGCAAGAGTTTATCCAGTTTGATTCTTGGCTGTGGTGCCTTCTGTGTGGAGTCTGCATGCCCTCCCTGCATTTGCATGGGTTTTTTCTGGGTGTTCCGGTTTCTTCCCACATTCGAAAGACATTCATCTGGAGTGTTTCTTCCTGAGCCTCTACTGAAAATGTACTTTGTCCTAGTCAGACTTTCCCAGTAAACAAATGTTAAATAAAATATTAAGTATTACCTAGTTCAAATTGCAGGCTTCTGCCATGCCAGACTTGCATTTAGTTGGATTAGCCCACATTCCTGCCTGACACAGAGTCTGAAATGGTATGAACTCTGGACATTTGCTCTATTATTCTTCAGACAATATTACATCAGCATTCAGATAAGGTGTAGCATGCACCCACTTCAAAACATTACTAAAAGCGCACCTAAAAACATGCTGGCTATGCCCTTGTAACTCCCACTCTAATATCACCCACCCCATCCAACCACTACCTTTCTTTCCACCCCACTAACTACCTTGATTATAGCAAGCACAGATGCTCATAAGCCTAGTACTTATTATACAGCAGGAACTTCTTATTGTAACAATTGTTAATGTCTGTTATGTACTTCGCAGATAAAGATTATAGTTGTCTACTGAGGTACTATGTTCTTCATCTGTAACTATGTTTGTAATTAATTGCTATGTTAATCAAATTGTTAATCACTATGTAAATCCGGTATAACAACTGCCTGTTTATTTTAACTGTGGAGCTTTTCTCCCCGGGCCTCCGCTGAAAATGGACCTACGTCCAGTCGGACACTCCCGGTCAACTAATGTAAATAAATAAATAAATATCTGGTGTGAAGGGATTAAAGATTTTATCCACCAGCTTCTAGAATGTTGAAGCTGCTGCATGGAGACCAAAAAGAACATCCTATAAAGGAAAAACATAATTCTTTTCTGTTGTGACTGAAGCTAGTGGGATTTGCAAATTACCTTTGGCTGAGTCTAAAATGGACAGAAACCAAGCCTTTCCCAATTTTCCATCTGCCCACTCATCGACTGGGCTATGAATCAAATTCAGATTTGTTGTTTAACATCCTGGAGTTGCTCCAAAATCTGCTAAACACATCAGGCTTGGAGATATGTATAGTGGAAATATTCCGGTCCCACTGGGATTCTTTTTTAACCCCAAGAAAAGCACTTTTTGTAACTTGACTATCTGCTTGAAATTGTGACTCTGATTTTCAATTTGGTTTTAAATGTATTTGCTCTCCAAGCACAGTTTCTGTGCTTGCGGAATTAAAACTGGTTCTACCAGGTAACTTTAAGAGTATGCCCTTATTTCTGAGTACATGTTTTACCTTCTCTTTCCAAGGCTCTAATAGGGTCTTTTCTGTTTTGATTTCACTAGATACTGCAGGAACTTAAACTTTCCCTAAAGACGTGTTCAGTATAGAAACTTCAGCAAAAGTTTCTCTGTGTAACTTTGGAGCGTTTATGTAGTGCAGCTGTTTTGGTTTCCTTTTTGCCGGGTGTATCTATCACATTATAATTCACTTCAGTTCTTTTCTCTGTCACTTTAAAAGGGCCTTAACACTGTGAGGAATTTGTATTCAGCACTAGATACTAATCAGATGTCTTATCCCATTTTAAACTCTCTCAAGTGTGCAATTCTCTTGTTTATTCTCTGTTGTTCCTACTGAACTCTCTCTAATCTTATAACAGGAATTACAGCCATTAACCTGTCCTGCAAATTCCATAAAATGTCATATTATGCTTTCAAGGGGGATGTTTTCTTTTCTCCACATCATCACATCGTTTTCCTATATGTAGCAAGCCTTGAGGATGTATGTCATATAGAAATACAAATACGAATCCATTTGAGGCCGGGCCACTTCTCTTACACCAAGTAGAAACTGTAGTAGCAGCGAACATGTTTTATCCATCTCTATCGCCTTTTGTGATGTAGACTTTAAAGTTATAGGTGTTCAGCCATCCCATCTCTTTGATGGTGGCATATGGATGTCCTTAGCTGTTTGACTTTAAAGCACTGGCAAAGTTCATGCATCACTCTGGACATGAATGGCATGCCTTGGTTAGTAAGAATTTCTGGGAGAATTTCTTTCCCATGGAAGAGCAACACCAGATCTTTCACAACGGGCTTTACATTGAATTTTTGCAGGGATGATACCTCAGGAAATTTTTGTTGTATAACCAATAGCTACCAGAATATACTGATAACATTTATGTTGGGAAAAATATGCTAAGGATGAAGCTACCATGTAACAGGAAAAGAGGAAGGCCTAAGATAAGGTTTATGGATGTGGTGGGAGAGGACATGCAGGTGGTTGGTGTGACAGAGCAAGATGCAGAGGACAGGAAGAAATGGAAACCGATGATTCGCTGTGGTGACCCCTAAAGGGAACAGCTAAAAGAAGATGTATTTATATGATTTCATAAGTAGTGCCACAATGCCCATTACTCTGTGTTCAAGACAGACCTCTATAATGGGCAAAGGTATTAGAACATTCTTAAACCTTGGGTTGAATGCTGTCCTTTGGCATTTAGAGCAGGCTGCATAAATGTCCTCCATGCCCTTCATAATAAACCAGTAAAATATGGCCAAAACTCTAGCCTTTGTTTTGTCCATTCCTAAATGATCACACAAAATGCAGATGCATGCCAATTTCATCAAAAGTATTCAAAAAATGGTTTTGGTATTAATAATTAGCTCAGTGTCTATTCTCTTTCTTTGGCTACTCAGTGTAGCATACCATTTATTTTCTTGAAGTAGGGGTACTTAGCAAGTCTGTTCCATTCTTTTGGCTTCTTATCAACTCACCCTCCCACTGAGCTTTCCTGAAATCGACATGGGTTGTCTAGATGTCAGCCAGCAGCTAGTGTGACAAGATGTGAACGTACTCTGCTTGTGGTCTATAAACAGTAACTTCAATAGTTGTGATCTGTTGCTTCAAAACATGAAAAGTTATTAAGGTGTGAAATGCATATCACAATTAGTTTCCATAAATCCCCTCCAAAAGAAATACATTTTTACAGAAATGTAAGCAACTTACTTTGGGCATGCAACTTACTTTGACATCAACTACCTTAAAGATATAAATATATGTTTTTATACTGGAGTCACTTTTAACTTGCTGCATATTAACTTTCACTCTCAGTTAAGTTTCTATACTGGCACAATATAGTATGTTCTGAATTACAACTTCCTTCTGAATGAAATATAAATTCTGCTACAGCAAACGATAACATTGTGGAGGTGGGGTGGAACCTGCAGCTTCTTGCCTCATATCGCAGTCACAGATGTCTGTAGATCATCGGAGAGAGAATGAAAGTGTAATGTTGCTGAGTTAGCAGGAAGCAAACATATGGTAAAAGTGGTAAGCACAATTACATAATAAACAAGGGGAGGCAAATGAATCTTAAATTAAAGCATTTCGTTGGAATATTATAACACGGTTAGTGGCAATTTTCTAACATTTTCAACTAAGCTTAAATTTGACTGGACTAAAAATTAACTATATGTTTTGGGAACATACTTAAATGGCATTCAAAAATGTGGCTTGGCAGTACAAGAAACTAACATTGTGTACTCTATAATTATTTTTTTCCCTAAGTACATGCATTGTAAAATTCTATTTTAGCCTATGTACTAATACAAAATATATATTTTTCAGCCATAACAATTACTGATTTGAGCAAATTTGTTACGTAATTTCAATATATAAAGCACTCTGTTTTCAAAAGTGTAAAAGGCAAGTTTTTTTACAATTGCCCATCTGCCTGCTAATTCAAATACCTTCCTTAATATTATTTTCACTTTAAAACAGCTGGATTCAGAAAGAAAGAAAGATGAACAGCAGTCTTATTACATCTGTGCAGACTGTGTTTAACTTGAAATTTCAGTTTTACGTTGAAGGCTCCAAGCAGAACCCTGAAGGAAAAAAATAATTTTCCAGCTAGGCAATGTGCAGTAATTTCAAAGAAGATATCGACCAGCCTCCCCTCACTTCACAAACCATCATCTTTAGCAATCTGCCATTGAAGTGGCATCAGGTTGTTGTCACCAGCTTCAGAGCTTGGTGGACAGCTAGCTAAAACATTATTATTTAGAATTAATACTACTGCAAAAAGTCTGCAGGACAGCAACAGAAACATGTCTTGTGTGCTCTCCATGTACTTAATGCATAAGTGTGCAAGTATGCACAATAAGAATCATTATGCACTGTGGAGCAGTAGGGCAGCCAGCTTTGCCATTCACATATTTTTAAAATCATTCCATATGGCTCTGAGCTATTTCAAGCGCAAGCATGTTGCAATGACTTAGAAAGTTACTTGGACTTAGCTTAAACTGACTCACGAAACATTGTCAGATATTTATAGTTGTGGTTATCCACAAGAAAAGGATGCATAGCAGACTGCAGTTTTAAATACCAGCCCAATAGCCATAGTACATCTCTCATTGGTTTATGTGGAGTAACAACTACTATAATGTTCCTCCCATGCTACACATTTCACATCTGTTAACCACTGAATTCATTTTTATTACAAACCTGAAGTACATGTTCTGCATTATTTGAGTAGAGACAGGATGCATAAAAAGCTGGAGGAAGCCAGAAGGCAAGAGATATATTTGATGTTATAACACATCAGAGTCTATGCCTTTAGTGTGTTATGACTCTGATGAGGAAAATGCACCAGTTAACATATCATGCCATGTCATTAATGTGCTTTTGCATCAAAAACCTAGCCCTGTCACACATGAAGTCAAGCCTAAGTGCATTTACTAAAGTCTGAGGAAGTGATGAGTGTGAAACTGGAAACAAACAAAAAAATCTAGGTGTCAGTGTCCTATTTACTACAATATAATTGTTATGGACACTGTCTCCCCATCTCAAAATATGCAAAATAAAATAACAAGCATGATAATGAGGAGGCCAGAAGCATAATATTAACTTTTTGTTAAACACCTTTATTCAATTATCACTTGTGACACAGGCACATTTACATTTACACAAAAAGTAATCAAATTGTATTAAATCAACACTAACAAACATTATACTTCACATATATTGCTATATATCATATATCCCAAGCAACATTGCATGAATTATTCAATTTATGCCCCTTTATTTAAACAAGAAACATCTTTATTAAACCATAACTTATGACATAAGCAATCATACATTTATATAAATGAAAACAAGCCACACAGACACAATCCTAGTTGCAAGCATTTTACATCACAACACATACTGACACAGTCCCAGTTGCAAACATTATACATCACTTATAATCTACCCAATCATTTTCAGTCAAACATTACATAGCTCATTTAAATCCTGCCTTCTTTTAAACCTCATTCCTCCCCTGGATGTATTGTTCCCACAATTCCCATTTTTTTCTTATGTAGTTTGCTCCTACCCTTTTCTAAAGATCTCAGTTACAGTTGTTTTATCTTGGTTACTATATTCACTACTTCTAATATAGTTGGCTTGGATTCTGATTTCCATTTTTTAGTAATTGCTTTTTTGGCAGTCACTATAATTAGACACAGCAAGGCCTTACCATATCTAGGCAATTCTGATTTTGTATCATAGCTCAGAAAAATCATCTCCCTTGTCACACCAGTCTCCCCACCCAGCATCTCTGACAGCGCAACCCGCAAGTAATCCTTAAAGTCCGCCAGCCCACCGCACTCTCAGAAAATATGTTCCCAAGTATCTCTTTCTTCCCCATCACACCACCATTTGCTGTCCACTTGAGGAAAAATTCTCTGTAGTCTACTTGAGGTATAAAAATATCTATGTAAACATTTCCAAGCATAAATCCTAAATCTTCTAGATTTTTGTTGCATATTTGGGAGACTTACATACATCCCTTTGTTTCTTTGTGAATTGCTTATCCAATCTCTCTTCCCAATCCTTGATAACCTCCTTTGATTGATTCTTATAGTTATCATGCAATATTTTATATACTCTAATTATTCCTTTTTTAATGGCAGTTTCTGTTCTAGATTCTACTAAAAACTTTACCAGTGCTGGTCTTTCATTTAGGACCCCCCTATTTCTTTCTCTTCACCTATACTCTGATATCAGTCTGTGATAGGGAAGAAAAACTCTAACCTGCAGTCCAGAAAATACTTAGCATCTTCCCATTCTATCATCTTTCCCTCTGTAGTTATTTGCACCCAATACCTTGGTTCCTTTGCCAGTTTTCTTCATTAAATTCCAGTCATCTCTTGCCTATTGTCTATATCCCTAATTGCAGTCATCCCTATTGGCAGAATCTCCTTTCTCCATTCCATGTTGGCTTAGTTTTATTTATTATATTTTATTTAACATTTGTTAAATGGGAAAGTCCGACTTGGAACAAAGCCAATTTTCAGCAGCTGCCCAGGGAGAAACACTCCAGATGCATGTCTTTGTAACATGTGAGGAAACTGGAGCACCCGGAAAAAACCCACACGAATGCAGGGAGGACATGCACACTCCACACAGAAGGAACCCCAGCCAAGAATCGAACCAGAGAACCTCTTGCTGTGAGGTGACAATGCTATCGCTGCACCACTGCACCGTCCTTAGTTCTTAGAATCCTTTCTACTACTTTATGAATATAATATTCTGTGATTACTGTTATTCTCCTTAAAAGCCTGCATCCAAAATTCCAGTCTCTCCTTGTTTCTTGAGCTTCCCCCCTGCATATTGTATGTAGTAAATACAGTTGCACAAACATTTATATTAATTAAAAATCTGGTGCACATTTCAAAGAAGATGAGGATACAATCTGAAGACTGTAGATGGACAATTTAGCAGTACTGTGAGGAAGATTTTTGGTGCTCAGGGTAACCAAAGCATAAATAGTTTTTTTTGAAAAGAAGACTATGTGAGGCAGAGGTTGCAATGTCAAAAATAGATTTATGTCAGTTACTGGACACAGGATAAATTTATGTTGTGACTATTCGTTAGCATGATCTGAATGTGTGCACTATGTTTGCCTTTTGATTTCATGTCATGCTCAGATTTCACTTAAAACATTTATTTTAGCTCAAAGACATGCAGTAAGTGAATTGGACACTCTAAATTGGCCCTAGGTGTGAGTGTGTGCATGTGTGTGCCTTCTGTGGAAGGTTGGGCACCGGGCTGGCAACTCGACACCGTAAAACTCCACTGCCAATCATGAGTGGACAGATGATCCGCTGTGGCGACCCCTAACCGGGAAAAAGCCGAAAGAAGAAGAAGGTATGAGATCAGAGATGACTCACGGTCTGAAAAAGTATGTTTATAGTAGGTCTGCTTGTCTTGAGGAAGAAAAAGATAAAAGGCTAGATCACCTGGAAGTAGGGTTGTACAACATTCCATAGTGCCTGGTAGATCTTAAATAGCAGCTCTTGAGTTTTTATTTATTTATTTTACCTTAGCTTCTGATTACACTAAGAAATGCTTATGAAAGAGTATAATGTAGAGAGCTACAAAGTGCTATAGCATAGATTGAGAACTTTCTGAAAGCTTGATGCCATGGAATTCTAGGACTGCCTTCTTCATAACGCTGATAGTTTTCAAAATGTCTGTGAACAAAATTAACTCAAGTAATGACTGGGGAATTGTTTATTTCTGCAACGTTGTAACGAAAGAAATAGTAATGGCAGCCACAAAATATTATTTTTCCAGTCTTGGTAGCTTGTTTGAAATGAACGTAATTAATACTGGTTAAATTACAAATCAGCTGATTATACTCTATACCAAGAAAACTAGATTAACTGTAGAAATACTATCATTCCCTTTTCATGACTGAGTTTGAATTATGAGATGCACAGACTTGATCACTTAAGTGTTAATAACTTTTTAAAATTAAATATGATTTGCTGCCTCTTCATTATAACTAGGTATTTAACTGTTAAAAAGTCGGACCAGAAAAGTTATCGCAATTCGTTTATTAGTGAAGCAGCAGGAAATTACTATATGTAGAGCACATCCTTAGCCTGCTGAAAAGCCAACAGAATTAAAACTCATAAAATAAGCCATGCCTTAGCTGTCTTGCCTTCATTAATGGTTTAGTAGTAATCAATGTATTAAGCCTAGGAGTTATGCTTACATTAAGAGCAGTCTGTCAATTGCATTCCTTTAATTCTAACAAATTATTCTCATCTCCACTCCTTAATGGAAAAAGTCAAAGTTTGTAAAACATGAAAAACTTTTGAACACTTCATAATAAGGTGCACTGTCTGAAATATGTTTGCTTTTGTTCTATATTTTTATTATACATGCAAATCATTGTATTTATTATACAATTTCTTGGTGCTCTTGCTGGGATATTTTTTGTTAAATAAACATTTACTCAAGACCCCCACCCGTATAGACAAATCCACCAAAAAGTAATCCATATTAGACTGGATCCTAACCAATAAGCCTTCATCTGTCAATATATCTGATACGTTACCTGACTTCCTCAGTAATCACCTACCCACATTCATACTAAGATAGCATACAAAACCCCCATCTTACTTTCTATCCATAGTTCCAAAAATTTCCTACCAGACGAATTCATCAATA